>NC_091171.1:49398840-49411417 GCF_040958095.1 Procambarus clarkii
ATTTTTTTAACATAACACTTGGCCTGTAATACACGGCCCTTGGCCTGTAATACACGGCCCTTGGCCTGTAATACACGGCCCTTGGCCTGTAATACACGGCCCTTGGCCTGTAATACACGGCCCTTGGCCTGTAATACACGGCCCTTGGCCTGTAATACACGGCCCTTGGCCTGTAATACACAGTCCTTGGCCTGTAATACACGGCCCTTGGCCTGTAATACACGGCCCTTGGCCTGTAATACACGGCCCTTGGCCTGTAATACACGGCCCTTGGCCTGTAATACACGGCCCTTGGCCTGTAATACACGGCCCTTGGCCTGTAATACACAGTCCTTGGCCTGTAATACACGGCCCTTGGCCTGTAATACACGGCCCTTGGCCTGTAATACACAGCCCTTGGCCTGTAATACACAGCCCTTGGCCTGTAATACACGGCCCTTGGCCTGTAATACACAGCCCTTGGCCTGTAATACACAGCCCTTGGCCTGTAATACACAGCCCTTGGCCTGTAATACACGGCCCTTGGCCTGTAATACACAGCCCTTGGCCTGTAATACACGGCCCTTGGCCTGTAATACACAGCCCTTGGCCTGTAATACACAGCCCTTGGCCTGTAATACACAGCCCTTGGCCTGTAATACACGGCCCTTGGCCTGTAATACACAGCCCTTGGCCTGTAATACACAGCCCTTGGCCTGTAATACACGGCCCTTGGCCTGTAATACACGGCCCTTGGCCTGTAATACACGGCCCTTGGCCTGTAATACACGGCCCTTGGCCTGTAATACACAGCCCTTGGCCTGTAATACACAGCCCTTGGCCTGTAATACACGGCCCTTGGCCTGTAATACACAGCCCTTGGCCTGTAATACACAGCCCTTGGCCTGTAATACACGGCCCTTGGCCTGTAATACACGGCCCTTGGCCTGTAATACACGGCCCTTGGCCTGTAATACACGGCCCTTGGCCTGTAATACACGGCCCTTGGCCTGTAATACACGGCCCTTGGCCTGTAATACACGGCCCTTGGCCTGTAATACACGGCCCTTGGCCTGTAATACACAGCCCTTGGCCTGTAATACACAGCCCTTGGCCTGTAATACACGGCCCTTGGCCTGTAATACACGGCCCTTGGCCTGTAATACACGGCCCTTGGCCTGTAATACACGGCCCTTGGCCTGTAATACACGGCCCTTGGCCTGTAATACACAGCCCTTGGCCTGTAATACACAGCCCTTGGCCTGTAATACACGGCCCTTGGCCTGTAATACACGGCCCTTGGCCTGTAATACACGGCCCTTGGCCTGCAACACACGGCCCTTGGCCTGTAATACAACACCCCCCCCCCCCCACAACATACAACATGTCAGCACAATGTATCCTGTCACACACTCTCCATAAAGCTATATTCTTCAATTGAATTGGCAACACTGTGGCTGTGATTCAGCCTACTGGTCTCTAAGAGGATGTAATTAGTCTCTAATATGCCATAAAAACCTCTAATGTAGCATATTGGTCTTTAATATAGCATATTGCTTTCTAATCTAGCATATTAACTTGGTCTCTAATCTAGCGTATTGGGTCTCTAGTCTAGCGTATTGGGTCTCTAATCTAGCGTATTGGTCCCTAATCTAGCGTATTGGGTCTCTAATCTAGCGTATTTTGTCTCTAATCTAGCGTATTGGTCTCTAATCTATCGTATTTCGTCTAATCTAGCGTAATTGGTTTCTAATCTAGCGTATTTGGTCTCTAATCTAGCGTATTTAGTGTCTAATCTAGCGTATTTAGTGTCTAATCTAGCGTATTTGGTCTCTAATCTAGCGTATTTGGTCTCTAATCTAGCGTATTTGGTCTCTAATCTAGCGTAACTGGTTTCTAATCTAGCGTAACTGGTTTCTAATCTAGCGTATTTGGTCTCTAATTCAGCGTATTTAGTCTCTAATCTAGCGTATTTGGTCTCTAATCTAGCGTATTTGGTCTCTAATCTAGCGTATTTAGTGTCTAATCTAGCGTATTGGGTCTCTAATCCAGCGTATTTAGTCTCTAATCTAGCGTATTTGGTCTCTAATCCAGCGTATTTAGTCTCTAATCTAGCGTATTTGGTCTCTAATCTAGCGTATTTAGTGTCTAATCTAGCGTATTGGGTCTCTAATCTAGCGTATTGGGTCTCTAATCTAGCGTATTGGGTCTCTAATCTAGCGTATTGGGTCTCTAATCTAGCGTATTGGGTCTCTAATCTAGCGTATTGGGTCTCTAATCTAGCGTATTGGGTCTCTAATCTAGCGTATTGGGTCTCTAATCTAGCGTATTGGGTCTCTAATCTAGCGTATTGGGTCCCTAATCTAGCGTATTTGGTCTCTAATCTAGCGTATTGGGTCCCTAATCTAGCGTATTGGGTCTCTAATCTAGCGTATTATGTCTCTAATCTAGCGTATTGGGTCTCTAATCTAGCGTATTGGGTCTCTAATCTAGCGTATTGGGTCTCTAATCTAGCGTATTGGGTCTCTAATCTAGCGTATTGGGTCTCTAATCTAGCGTATTGGGTCTCTAATCTAGCGTATTGGGTCTCTAATCTAGCGTATTGGGTCTCTAATCTAGCGTATTATGTCTCTAATCTAGCGTATTGGGTCTCTAATCTAGCGTATTGGGTCTCTAATCTAGCGTATTGGGTCTCTAATCTAGCGTATTGGGTCTCTAATCTAGCGTATTGGGTCTCTAATCTAGCGTATTGGGTCCCTAATCTAGCGTATTTGGTCTCTAATCTAGCGTATTGGGTCTCTAATCTAGCGTATTGGGTCTCTAATCTAGCGTATTATGTCTCTAATCTAGCGTATTGGGTCTCTAATCTAGCGTATTGGGTCTCTAATCTAGCGTATTGGGTCTCTAATCTAGCGTATTGGGTCTCTAATCTAGCGTATTGGGTCTCTAATCTAGCGTATTGGGTCTCTAATCTAGCGTATTATGTCTCTAATCTAGCGTATTGGGTCTCTAATCTAGCGTATTGGGTCTCTAATCTAGCGTATTGGGTCTCTAATCTAGCGTATTGGGTCTCTAATCTAGCGTATTGGGTCTCTAATCTAGCGTATTGGGTCTCTAATCTACATAATAATCACCTGTGGAGCTCACAACAAAGAGCACCAAACACCCGCCTGCTATAGTTGCCAATTATACAAAATCGAGTTAGCTTCTGACCCGGGGGGAACTACACATATATATGTACATACACTCTGCTCTATATATTTCATTTTAGCGCGCGTGAGCATTAGCCCGGCCAAGCGCGCCCTCTCCTGCATTACAATGTGTATAATGCCGCGCTTTCTCGGCTGTGTGGCAACACTGGTGACGGCGGGGGGGGGGGGTGTTGTGGCAACACTGGTGACGTCTGGGGGGGGTGGCAACACTGGTGACGGCGGGGGGGGGGTGGCAACACTGGTGACGTCTGGGGGGGGTGGCAACACTGGTGACGGCGAGGGGGGGGCAACACTGGTGACGCTGGGGGTGTGTGTGGCAACACTGGTGACGCTGGGGGTGTGTGTGGCAACACTGGTGACGCTGGGGGTGTGTGTGGCAACACTGGTGACGCTGGGGGTGTGTGTGGCAACACTGGTGACGCTGGGGGGGGGTGTGGCAACACTGGTGACGCTGGGGGTGTGTGTGGCAACACTGGTGACGCTGGGGGGGGTGTGGCAACACTGGTGACGCTGGGGGTGTGTGTGTGGCAACACTGGTGACGCTGGGGGTGTGTGTGGCAACACTGGTGACGCTGGGGGGGGTGTGGCAACACTGGTGACGCTGGGGGTGTGTGTGGCAACACTGGTGACGCTGGGGGTGTGTGTGGCAACACTGGTGACGCTGGGGGGGGTGTGGCAACACTGGTGACGCTGGGGGTGTGTGTGTGGCAACACTGGTGACGCTGGGGGTGTGTGTGGCAACACTGGTGACGCTGGGGGTGTGTGTGGCAACACTGGTGACGCTGGGGGTGTGTGTGGCAACACTGGTGACGCTGGGGGTGTGTGTGGCAACACTGGTGACGCTGGGGGTGTGTGTGGCAACACTGGTGACGCCTGTGAATTCAGAGATAATTCTATGACGAATGTACCAGAGATGCCTAAATATTTCAGTCAAAATGATCTGCTACCAGAAATCTTAGCCAAATATCCCCAGTTTACTAACTGTAGGTAGTAACTAAGTGATTGTAACCTATCCACCGCTGCCCACTGGATGGGGGGCGGTGTGCAGGACAAACACATCAATTGTGACACTAGGCTCTCCACATATGTCAGTTGCTTAATTTAGAAACTGTACTTGTCGTCGATCTCGAGCCTAGTGTTGATGAGACGATTTGCATTGAAATTTTGTAACTAGCTCATCAAGATTGGAACTTGTTTATCTTAATGAAATGTTGGGTTCAGTCCCTGAGCCCATTATGTGCCTCTGTAACCCTTTCCACTACCGCCCACAAGATGGGTATGGGGAGAAAAATAAATGAACTAAACTAACTAACCATGGCAGGAGTCCAAAATATCAGGGTGTTTTATTTTTTGGCTTTTGTGCCTGCAAGAGGAGGCAAGTCGCTAGCCTCATCAGTGACGAGGGCAATAAATAGTTTCCCCAGAGCTGACAACGTGAGCCCCATCCCTCCTCAACGCAAACACCGTCGTGGCAGACCCAAGAGTTCCAATGACAATTTTAAACTAGGAACACAAGTGACCTAAAAATTGAAGAGGGGAACACAGTAGGGGCAATTAGGTTACGTATAAGTGAAGACACAATCACACCTAGAAATGCCGCTACTGCCGACTCGCTGAGAGAGAAGCACCCTCCCAGAGTACCATGGGAACCCACTACTCAAGACACAAATATCCCAATTATGGGACCTCTATTCCTCCAAGCGTCAGAGGTATACAAAGCCATCATGTCATTTCCGCCAGGCTCAGCAGGGGGATACACTGGAGTAAGACCTCAGCACCTCAAGGAGATGGTAAAACCAGTTCTCAGTGAAGTTGCCGAGACACTGCTGTCAGAGGTCACGAAGTTTGTCAACAACTGCCTCTCTGTGCTGATCCTTGATACAATTAAACCCTTCTTCCGAGCATCTCTCTGTGCCCTTAAGAAGGGTGGTGGAGTCAGACCCATTGTAGTGGGTAACACACTCCGGCGTCTTGTTGCTAGGGCAGCAGTCAGAAACATCCATCCGCACGGAAGCTGCAACGATGCTTCGACCCCATCAACTAGGTTTTGGTGTCCCTCATGGCTGTGAAGCAGCAGCTCATGCAGCACGAGCTTATATTTAGCACCTCGCAGAAAGTAAAGCATTAATTAAACTAAACTTTAAAAATGCCTTCAACCAGGTAAAAAGGGAATGTGGTATTGGAAGCAGTTGGAACAAACTTTCCTTGTCTACTCCCCATTCGTTTCAGCAGGGTACAGTAGGGGAATCGACACAGTAGGGAATGTTGTTTGGAGAATATTAAGTTGTTTCCGCAGGTGTCCAGCAGGGAGACCCACTTGCCCCGTGTCGGGAAACCGACACACACAAACACACACACACATATAACACAGTCTCCCTTAGTCTGTAATCCCTTCAGGATAGAAAATGGGAGACTCCGTGACGTCATCGACTCCGTGACGTCATGGATGTCATCGTTATTTACATTATGAAACATTGTTAATAGACTAGTTTAGTATCTAGAAGTAACAAAAAAGTATTCAATAAGACTGAATATAATTATTAACACCGTATTGTCGCTAGGTTCCCTTGTTAATGTAAAATTACTTTGAGTGAGGAACCAGCGTTGAGGGCGTGGGCTCCTCTGGGAGGAAGGCTCCCGCATCATAACAACAACAGAGCAGCCACCACGCTGTCTTGGCTCTAGAGCTGGTGTAAACAACTAGACACTCCATTTACGTGTCAACACCAGCAACACAGCCTAACAACCATCGCAACAACGACTGTATCCGGCTTATCAAGTATTTTTTGTATCTGAATTATAATGTGCACATTTATTCATTTATAAAAATAAGTGGGTCATGATGTATGAAGAACCCAAACCACATGTACGTGTACCCCATTACAACCCTCACAGTTCATGTCTTACCTGTAATTGATATGTTTAGGGAACTTTGATTAATTCCTTGCATCCCATACAGGTAAATTGTGAGAGGAGCAACAAGAAGTTGAGCAGACAGTTGGTTCATACACATTACTATTTGTTTGCCAAGCTTTGTCATTCCCACAAGCCGCCATTACGTGGCACCAGGAGGCACAGGGCCACACCCAATCTGAGGCTACACCTACACGCCTTACCAGGCCCAAACTACTGGCACAGCTAAGCCAATTTTTATAGTCTTAGTAGTCATAATTAGAAATTATTACTAGTAGATTAGACCACCATATGTGGTATATTATTATAATTAAAAGGTAAACAATTGGTAGTTTAAGAAGGAGCCATAACAAAGTGGTTTAGGCTACCAATTGTCCCTCCCAATAGTGTATAAGAAGATTTCAGGCAGTTTACAAGTATATACAGTCCACTCAATTAATTCTTACTTACTAAGAAAAATAAATAAGACATAACTTTATCTTATTAAAGTCAATTTAAAAAGGAGAGATTAGCTGCCTGGAATTTCCCCACACCCCGTACTTTTTCTGCATGGCTGCTAAAGAGGTCACAAGCAGGTTGACCAGCGAACTCAACATCTGGTTCCTGGACGATGGCAGCCTGGCAGGGACACAAGAGTTCCTTCTAGGGGATCTACAGCTGGTGAAATTTAAGGGAGAGATGAGTTAAGACCCGTTCTAAATTAATCAAAGTGCGAAATCATCGCATCTAGCCAAACATAGATGCAGTACGAACCATATTGCCAGGAGCCCAAGTGATCGCTCCCACTAACAGTGTGCTGCTAGGGGCACCTCTGGGCTCGAGCGCCATTGAGGTAGTCCTCGAAGAAAAGCTAAACGACCTTAGGAGGATGGAGGGAAGAATAGGGGCTTTCAATGCCCACGATGGTTTGTACCTTCTCAGAAGGTGCCCGACTTTGCCCAGACTTACCTATTTCCTAAGGTGTGCTCCCTCCTTCGACAGTCCAAAATTAACGGATTATGACGCACTCCTAAAGTCAATAACCATGAAAGTGTTAAACCTCTCCCTGCAAGATGACCAATGGGACCAAGCAACGCTCCCAGTTAGACACGTGGGTATAGGTATTTGCAAGGTGAGACAGTTAGCATTCTTATCCTCGACCATTGCTACAGGTGAATTAGTGAATGAGATACTACCAGAATACTTAAGAGACTCCACTGGAATTTATGATTCCAAATTCCCGGACGGAGCCGGCCAGTAGGACAGTCTTGCTAGCTCTCAACCGTGACCAACTTTTGCAACGACTGCAAACAGGCTAAATGGGATAACCACATAGTGGAGAACATTGCCACAGCATTAATGGAGGCATCTTCTGCAAAAGACAAAGCACGCCTCCTAGCTATGCAAGCTCCCCATGCCGGGGACTTCCTGTTGGCAGTCCCTAATTCCGCCTTGGGCACCCGCCTGGACCATCGGGCCCTAAGTATTGGTGCTGCCCTGCGCCTTGCCGCCCCTATCTCCACCGAGCACCGGTGTATTTGCGGCCATGCACGGGCAGACCAATACGGCAGCCATGGTCTCATCTGTCATAAGACACAGGGAAAGATTGCCAGACATGAAGCAGTCAATGACATCATCAAGAGAAGTTTGGCTTCAGCTGGGTGTCCAGCACAAAGGGAACCTCAGTTGTGTAGACCTGACAACAGCCAAAAACGCCCAGATGGAGTCACCCTGCAGCCATAGAGGGAAGGTAAACAGGTCGTGTGGGACTACACGTGTGCGTCAACATTGGCTGATACCTATCTACCTTACAGCACAGTTGAGGGAGGCGGGGCGGCCACCTTCAGGGAGACCCAAAAAACTAATCGATATAGGGACCTAGAACGTTGTTACAGGTTCGTGCAGATAGGCAGAGACTGGGCGCCTGGGGTAAATGTGCACTTAAGTTCCTAAGGAGGTTAGTTAGAAACTCATTAGGAAAACTAATGACTCAAGAGCGGTGAGTTCCCTGTTCCAGCGCCTCGGTGTCGCGATTCAGAGACGTAATGCTCGCTGTATCTTAGGCACGCACCCAACCCCCGAAGATCTGGATGAGGTCTTCGAACAGTGATTGCTATGTGTGTTTTCTGTTAACCGTAACACAATGTAATAATATATATATATGTGTATATATTATAATTTTTTACTAACTAAATTCAAACACAAAACACTTTTACAAGACAACTAAAAACATAAACATAAGCTGAAGGACACGTGCAGAACAAGGAGATCGAAGAAATAAACGTTGAAGCGATCATACGAGGCGGAGGAAATGGAATTTGAACAGGAAGTTATACAAGAGATAGAGAAAAACCCAAAATATTTTTTCACATATGCAAAATCAAAATAAAAAAAACTCCACCAGTATTGGACCTTTAATGACAACTGAAGGTACGTACACAGAGGACAACAAAGAAATTAATGAAATTCTAAGAAGCCAGTATGAGGCTATGTTTAGCACACCAATAAACAACATGAAAACTGATGACCCAGACAGCTTCTTTACGAATGACATTCAAGCTGCAAATAATATAACGGATATTAACACGAACTCGGAAGACTTTGAAAGAGAAATTGACAATATGCCAATGCACTCAGCTCCTGGGCCTGACTCATGGATTTCAATATTCATAAAGAAATGTAAAGTACCAGTAGCGAGAGCACTCAGCGTAATATGGAGAAAGAGCCTGGATACAGGGAAGATACCAGCTGCACTTAAATCTGCAGATATATCCCCTCTGCACAAGGGGGGTAGTAAAGCCTTGGCAAGAAAATTATAGGGCAGTTGCACTAACATCACACATAAAAGTTTTTGAAAGTGTGATTAGGAATCAAATTTCTAGTTTTATGGAAAATAAAAAGTTGCACGACCCAGGACATGGATTTAGAGCGGGAAGATCATGTCTGTCACAGTTACTCAACCACTATGACAAAATCACAGAAGCTCTAGAAGAAAAGCAAAATGCAGATGTAGTATACTCAGACTTTGCAAAGGCGTTCGACAAATGTGACCATGGGGTGATACACAAAATGAGGTCAATGGGAATAACTGGTAAAGTAGGACGCTGGATACTCAATTTCCTGTCGAACAGAACACAAAAAGTAACAGTCAATCATATAAAATAAAATCCAAGTGCAGTTAAAAGCTCTGTACCTCAAGGTACAGTCCTTGCACCACTGCTGTTCCTTATTCTCATATCAGATATAGATAAAAATACAAGTCACTGCTTCGTGTCATCTTTTGCAGATGATACAAAAATCAGCATGAAAATTATCTCTGTTCAAGACACGGAAAATTACAAGCAGATATCAACAAAGTTTTCGATTGGGCAGCAGAAAATAACATGTTTAACAGCGATAAATTCCAGGTACTCAAAAACGGCAAAAATGAGGACCTGAAACATAATACAGGGTACAAAACACAATCCAATCTGCCCATAATAGGTAAACAGCATGTCAAGGATTTGGGAATAATTATGTCCGACGACCTACCATTTAGGGAGCATAACCAAGCAAGTATTGCGTAAGCCAGAAAAATGATAGGATGGATTACGAGAACTTTCAAATCCAGGGATCCCATCACAGTGGTTGTACTCTTCAAGTCACTTGTGTTGTCCCGTCTCGAGTACTGCTCAGTACTCACTTCCCCCTTCAGAGCAGGAGAGATTGCTGAAATAGAGAGAATACAAAGAACATATACGGCATACACAGACGCGATAAAGCACCTAAATTATTGGGATCGTCTCAAAGCTCTCGAAATGTTCTCACTAGAAAGGAGACGAGAGAGATACCAAATAATATACACGTGGAAAATACTGGAGGGACAGGTCCCAAATCTGCACAGTAAAATAACAACATACTGGAGTGAACGATATGGCAGAAAATGCAGAATAGAACCAGTGAAGAGCAGAGGTGCCATAGGCACAATCAGAGAACACTGTATAAACATCAGAGGTCCGCGGCTGTTCAACGTCCTACTAGCGACCATAAGAAATATTGCCGGAACAACTGTGGACATCTTCAAGAGAAAACTAGACTGTTTTCTAAAAGACGTTCCGGACCAGCCGGGCTGTGGTGGGTATGTGGGCCTGCGGGCCGCTCCAAGCAACAGCCTGGTGGACCAAACTCTCACAAGTCGAGCCTGGCCTCGGGTCGGGCTTGGGGAGTAGACGAACTCCCAGAACCCCATCAACCAGGTATCAACCAGGTGTACATGTGTAGATATGGGTACTCACACACACATAGCTGATTCACATTTGAGTCGAGGCGGGACCAAAGAGCCAGAGCTCAACCCCCTCAAACACAATTAGGCGAGTAAATACACACACACTCACACTCTTACACTCTCTCACTCACTCTCTCTCTCTCTCTCTGTTAAAAGTCTCATTAGTGTCCTATTAATAAACTGTAATTAATAATGACTAATTTATTAATCTGGTTGTAATTATTTGATTCGTTCTGTTCAACGTGTCATATTTTCCTCAGCCGGTCTCACAACACCTGCCAGAATCGGTACACCAGCCTGCCCCACTACACCAGCCTGCCCCACTACACCAGCCTGCCCCACTACATCAGCCTGCCCCACTACACCAGCCTGCCCCACTACACCAGCCTGCCCCACTACACCAGCCTGCCCCACTACACCAGCCTGCCTCACTACACCAGCCTGCCTCACTACACCAGCCTGCCCCACTACACCAGCCTGCCCCACTACACCAGCCTGCCCCACTACACCAGCCTGCCCCACTACACCAGCCTGTCTCACTACACCAGCCTGTCTCACTACACCAGCCTGCCCCACTACACCAGCCTGCCCCACTACACCAGCCTGCCTCACTACACCAGCCTGCCCCACTACACCAGCCTGCCCCACTACACCAGCCTGCCCCACTACACCAGCCTGCCTCACTACACCAGCCTGCCTCACTACACCAGCCTGCCCCACTACACCAGCCTGCCCCACTACACCAGCCTGCCCCACTACACCAGCCTGCCCCACTACACCAGCCTGCCTCGCTACACCAGCCTGCCCCACTACACCAGCCTGCCCCACTACACCAGCCTGCCCCACTACACCAGCCTGCCTCACTACACCAGCCTGCCCCACTACACCAGCCTGCCCCACTACACCAGCCTGCCCCACTACACCAGCCTGCCCCACTACACCAGCCTGCCCCACTACACCAGCCTGCCTCACTACACCAGCCTGCCTCACTACACCAGCCTGCCCCACTACACCAGCCTGCCCCACTACACCAGCCTGCCTCGCTACACCAGCCTGCCCCACTACACCAGCCTGCCCCACTACACCAGCCTGCCTCGCTACACCAGCCTGCCCCACTACACCAGCCTGCCCCACTACACCAGCCTGCCCCACTACAACAGCCAGCCCCATTAGGTGTGTAGCGTTGTCTCGCAGGTGTGGTGCAGGTGTGTTGTCTTGTAGTGATGATACTCACCAAACTCACCTGGGATTAGATCCATTAATGTGTTCTCTCTCCCTCACAGGTGAGTAATGAGTGACCCAGGTGACTCATCACAGGTGAGTGATGGTGTATTCATCCAAGGTAGCAGTATCCAGGTGTCTACTGGACCACATATATACCGACTCGGTAGAGGTATACTGACATTTTGATCCTCACGTATTGACCAGTGACCAGCGATGACCGGGAGTGACCAGCCATGACCGGGAGTGACCGGCAGTGACCAGTGGTGACCGGCAGTGACCAGTAGTGACCGGCAGTGACCAGTAGTGACCGGTACCGTGTGGGTCAACAACTGTGACTCTCCTCAAGCACTCACCTCACGAGTGTACCTGAATCAATGAGGTACACTCGTGTACCTCACTGTTGACCCTCATCAGTTGCTCTCTCTCACACGGTCTTTTGTCGGGTAATTCACTCACACTCCACCTCATTCTTCCTGATACTCTCACTATCTCCCTATCACCGGGGTGCTGAGGGTGAGGGGTGAGAGTGAGGGGGAGAGTGAGGGGGTGTGTGTGAGGGGGGGGGGCCTCATCACCGAGTACTGGACCAGTCAACGCAGGCTTCCACAGCATGCAAATTTCTGTCATTAGTATTCTGTTGTATCTGCTCCCGTCTGTGGTAGTGTGGACGGTGGTGGTGGTGGTGGTGGTGGTGGTGGGTAGTAGTGTGGACGGTGGTGGTGGTGGTGGGTAGTAGTGTGGACGGTGGTGGTGGTGGTGGGTAGTAGTGTGGACGGTGGTGGTGGTGGTGGGTAGTAGTGTGGACGGTGGAGGTGGTGGTGGGTAGTACTGTGGTCGGTGGTGGTGGTGGTGGGTAGTAGTGTGGACGGTGGTGGTGGGTAGTAGTGTGGACGGTGGTGGTGGTGGTGGGTAGTAGTGTGGACGGTGGTGGTGGGTAGTAGTGTGGACGGTGGTGGTGGGTAGTAGTGTGGACGGTGGTGGTGGGTAGTAGTGTGGACGGTGGTGG
>NC_091171.1:49411917-49429417 GCF_040958095.1 Procambarus clarkii
TTCCTGTGTGTCCTGTGTGTCCTGTGTGTTCTGTGTGTCCTGTGTGTCCTGTGTGTGTCCTGTGTGTCCAGTGTGTCCTGTGTGTGTCCTGTGTATGTCCTGTGTGTCCTGTGTGTCCTGTGTGTCCTGTGTGTGTCCTGTGTGTCCTGTGTGTCCTGTGTGTGTCCTGTGTGTTCTGTGTGTCCTGTGTGTGTCCTATGTGTTCTGTGTGTGTCCTGTGTGTGTCCTATGTGTTCTGTGTGTGTCCTGGGTGTCCTGTGTGTCCTGTGTGTTCTGTGTGTGTCCTGTGTGTCCTGTGTGTCCTGTGTGTGTCCTGTGTGTTCTGTGTGTCCTGTGTGTGTCCTGTGTGTGTCCTATGTGTCCTGTGTGTGTCCTATGTGTCCTGTGTGTGTCCTGTGTGTCCTGTGTGTCCTGTGTGTGTCCTGTGTGTGTCCTGTGTGTGTCCTATGTGTTCTGTGTGTGTCCTGGGTGTCCTGTGTGTCCTGTGTGTTCTGTGTGTGTCCTGGGTGTCCTGTGTGTTCTGTGTGTGTCCTGTGTATGTCCTGGGTGTCCTGGGTGTCCTGGGTGTCCTGTGTGTCCTGGGTGTCCTGGGTGTCCTGTGTGTCCTGTGTGTCCTGGGTGTCCTGGGTGTCCTGTGTGTCCTGGGTGTCCTGGGTGTCCTGGGTGTCCTGTGTGTCCTGTGTGTTGTATGTGTCCTGTGTTCCTGTGTGTTGTTTGTGTCATGTGTCCCTTATGTGTTGTATGTGTCCTGTGATCCTGTGTGTTGTATGTGTCATGGGTCTCCTGTGTGTTGTATATGTCCTGTGTGTTATATGTGTCCTGTGTGTTGTATGTGTCCTGTGTGTTATATGTGTCCTGTGTGTTGTATGTGTCCTGTGTCTCCTGTGTGTTGTATGTGTCCTGTGTGTTATATGTGTCCTGTGTGTTGTATGTGTCCTGTGTCTCCTGTGTGTTGTATGTGTCCTGTGTGTTGTATGTGTCCTGTGTCTCCTGTGTGTTGTATGTGTCATGTGTCCCCTGTGTGTTGTATGTGTCCTGTGTTCCTGTGTGTTGTATGTGTCCTGTGTTCCTGTGTGTTGTATGTGTCCTGCGTTCCCTGTGTGTTGTATGTGTCCTGTGTCTCCTGTGTGTTGTATGTGTCATGTGTCCCCTGTGTGTTGTATGTGTCCTGTGTTCCCTGTGTGTTGTATGTGTCCCGTGTTCCCTGTGTGTTGTATGTGTCCTGTGTTCCCTGTGTGTTGTATGTGTCCTGTGTTCCTGTGTGTTGTATGTGTCCTGTGTTCCCTGTGTGTTGTATGTGTCCTGTGTCTCCTGTGTGTTGTATGTGTCATGTGTCCCCTGTGTGTTGTATGTGTCCTGTGTTCCCTGTGTGTTGTATGTGTCCTGTGTTCCCTGTGTGTTGTATGTGTCCTGTGTTCCCTGTGTGTTGTATGTGTCCTGTGTGTTGTATGTGTCCTGTGTTCCCTGTGTGTTGTATGTGTCGTGTTCCCTGTGTGTTGTATGTGTCATGTGTCCCCTGTGTGTTGTATGTGTCCTGTGTGTTGTATATGTCATGTGTCCCCTGTGTGTTGTATGTGTCCTGTGTTCCTGCGTGTTGTATGTGTCATGTGTCCCCTGTGTGTTGTATGTGTCCTGTGTTCCCCGTGTGTTGTATGTGTCCTGTGTTCCCTGTGTGTTGTATGTGTCCTGTGTTCCCCGTGTGTTGTATGTGTCCTGTGTCTCCCGTGTGTTGTATGTGTCCTGTGTTCCCCGTGTGTTGTATGTGTCCTGTGTTCCTGCGTGTTGTATGTATCCTGTGTGTTGTATGTGTCCTGTGTCTCCCGTGTGTTGTATGTGTGTGTGTCCTCTGTGTTGTATGTATCCTGTGTGTTGTATGTGTCCTGTGTCTCCCGTGTGTTGTATGTGTCCTGTGTCTCCCGTGTGTTGTATGTGTCCTGTGTTCCCCGTGTGCTGTATGTGTCCTGTGTTCCCTGTGTGTTGTGTCCTGTGTGTCCTGGCAGCCAATATGTATCATGGTACCCATAATGTCTTCCCATTTTCCAAGGCGACACTTCACCAACAGTTTGGTCAAACACTGCTCCCCCAAAAATGGTTCATGTTTTGCATTTTTTAATAAGCCCAAACGGTGCGGTCACAAGGCATACTTTAAGAACCTATAACCTGACCCGTCCAAGCAATCCTAGGCCTAATATACGCTCTCTTAACCCCTAGTGTATTATACGCGATAATAGGCCAATGTATTTTCCTCCTGATCCTGTAAAAAAATTAATAGATTAATACAATAGATTAATAGATTAATGTATTAATAAATTAATACACAATGTGAGCATTGCTTCAACAGTCAATTTGTATACATTTGACCCAATACTTACCATAAGTATAAGTTTATGTGGATGGGTTATTTAATTTATCTGTCTGTATTTATACAAGAGTTCTTATACATTCTTATACAGTTACTAGCACTCATAGCGTGTTGGGCAAGTCCTTAATTCTAATTTATACACACACATACAAGGAAGCAGCCCGTAGCAGCTGTCTAACTCCCAGGTACCTATTTACTGCTAGGTGAACAGGTGCATCAGAGTGAAAGAAACTCTGCCAATTTTTTTCCGCCGGGGATCGAACCCGGGCCCTTTGGACTACGAATACCGAGCGCTGTCCACTGAGCCATCAGGCTTTTTTTTTGGTAAGGGAATACGTGTGGAGTAAATATAAGTTACTACCTTGAGAGCCCTAACACAGGCAACACCTGTTGACCAGACCACACACTAGAAGGTGAAGGGACGACGACGTTTCGGTCCGTCCTGGACCATTCTCAAGTCGATTGTGGTAGACTACCAGCACACTACCAGACACGCTGGTAGTGTGTGGTCTGGTCAACATACTTTAGCCACGTCATTGTGACACATCGCCTGCACAGACCTGTCTCCTGACGCGTGACATTCGTAGGTAAAACAACTGTAAGTGTCAACAAGAGGCAACACTGTGAGGGACCGTGGCTATAACTCGGCCTACGTGTCGCTACACCTGTTACGGATGTATTGACGCCGCCACCTGTTCTGATTTATGGGCGTAAATTATTAATTCAGCTAAATATAGCCGGGGGGCGGGGGTGTAGAGGGGGCGGGGGGCGGGGGTGTAGAGGGGGCCGGGGGGGGGGGGGGGGGGGACACACACGCTGGTAGTGACCGGTGGTGGACTTTACACTGGGGCTCCCTTCCCTCGCCGGGCGCCATCTTCACATCCATAAATCACAAAAAAAGTACATTGGTTAACCCGCTACGAACCACAGTCAACCGCCACCCAACTCACAGCCGGAATATCTGTTTAATCTACAAATTGCATAATAGCCGTTGGGTCATAAATTCCCTCATACACGAGTACACAAATTGTTTAATTACAACACATAAAATATATAAAACCACATCCACTTCGGGGCGAAATATAGTTAATGCCACGTAGCTAATTTCACGCTCGTCAAAATGCTCCGAGATTGACGTAGCCGGGAATTATGCACGGCCTGAATATTTTAACGGTGGTGAAGGTCAGGCTCCGCCCTGAAGATCACCGTGAAGGCCAGGTAAACGGCGGGAGCATATATTAGTGACCGCCGCGACGACAACACCGCCGCAACACCTCGTTATCGCCGGCGGGACAAAAAAAAAAAATATTCATTGGTAACTCGTACATTACCGCCGCCTGCCAGACGTACGATAAACACAGTGAACGGTCGGCCGGAGTTGTCGTATGTGATGCGGGTTTTATTAAATAACTAACTCATAGTTCTGGCTTGGATTAAAGGTACACATACGTTATGTGTCACGTGTATATGTATGTATGTGTATATATGTATGTGTGTCACGTGTATATATATGTATGTGTATATATATATGTATATATATATATATATATATATATATATATATATATATATATATATATATATATATATATATATATATGTATATATATATATATATATATATATATATATATATATATATATATATATATATATATATATATATATATATATATATATATATATATATATATATATATATTTCGATCCTAGTAGCCAGAACGCACTTCTCGGCCTACTATGCAAGGCCTGATTTGCCTAATAGGCCGAGTGATTTTCTTTATTTTCAATAAATTGTTTCCAATTGGTTTATTTTAAATATAATTGTTATAGTATATTAAGACCATAAATTATTGATTTAGTTATGTTAGTTTAGGTTAGGTTAAGATAGGTTAGGTTAGGTTAGGTAGGTTAGGTTCGGTCATATATCTACGTTAGTTATAACTTAAATTTAACAAAATTAACTCATACATAATGAAATGGATAGCTTTATCATTTCCTAAGAAAAAAATTAGAAATATATAGAAATTCAGGAAAACTTGGCTTATTAAGCAAATTGGGTCTTGCATAGTAGGCCAAGAACAACATTCTGGCTACTAAGTACAACATATATATATTATATATGTATATGTATATATTATATATGGGCGTGGTGCTAAACGACACTGTTCAACACACTACGCCCACTAACCTAACCACCCCCACCACCACGTCCCCTCCTCACTAACCACCACTATGTCCCCCCCCCTCACTAAACACCATGCCCCCCCTCACTAACCACCACGCCCCCCCCCCTCACTAACCACCACGCCGCCCCCCTCACTAACCACCACGTCCCCCTCACTAACCACCACTATGTCTCCCCCCTTACTAACCACCACGTCCCCCCCCTCACTAACCACCACGTCCCCCCCTCACTAACCACCACGTCCCTCTCACTAACCACCACGTCCCCCTCACTAACCACCACCACGTCCCCCCCTCACTAACCACCACGTCCCCCTCACTAACCACCACGCCCCCCTCACTTACCACCACGTCCCCCTCACTAACCACCACGCCCCCCTCACTAACCACCACGCCCCCCTCACTAACCACCACGCCTCCCTCACTAACCACCACGTCCCCCTCACTAACCACCACGTCCCCCTCACTAACCACCACGCCCCCCTCACTAACCACCACGTCCCCCTCACTAACCACCACGCCCCCTCACTAACCACCACCACGTCCCCCCCTCACTAACCACCACGTCCCCCCCTCACTAACCACCACGTCCCCCCCTCACTAACCACCACGTCCCCCCCTCACTAACCACCACGTCCCCCCTCACTAACCACCACGTTCCCCCCTCACTAACCACCACGTCCCCCCCTCACTAACCACCACGTCCCCCCCTCACTAACCACCACGTCCCCCCTCACTAACCACCACGTCCCCCCTCACTAACCACCACGCCCCCCTCACTAACAACCACCACGTCCCCCCCCTCACTAACCACCACGTCCCCCTCACTAACCACCACGCCCCCCTCACTAACCACCACCACGTCCCCCCCTCACTAACCACCACGCCCCCCCCCGTCACTAACCACCACGCCCCCCTCACTAACCACCACGCCGCCCCCCTCACTAACCACCACGCCCCCCCTCACTAACCACCACGTCCCCCCCTCACTAACCACCACGTCCCCCCTCCCTCACTAACCACCACGCCCCCCCCCGTCACTAACCACCACGTCCCCCCCTCACTAACCACCACGTCCCCCCTCCCTCACTAACCACCACGTCCCCCCCTCACTAACCACCACGTCCCCCCTCCCTCACTAACCACCACGTCCCCCCTCCCTCACTAACCACCACGCCCCCCCTCACTAACCACCACGCCGCCCCCCTCACTAACCACCTCGCCCCCCCCCGTCACTAACCACCTCGCCCCCCCCCGTCACTAACCACCACGCCCCCCTCACTAACCACCACGCCCCCCCTCACTAACCACCACGCCCCCCCTCACTAACCACCTCGCCCCCCCCCGCCTCACTAACCACCTCGCCCCCCCCCTCACTAACCAGCAACTCTAACAAGCGGAGCACTACTCACACCGCCACATATCTACATATAATATAATTAATAAGGCATTTTAATTGCATCCGGCGGCAGTGGCATGCGACTCTCGCCGGATTTATTCATGACGTTCAAGCCGGATTACTTGTTGACGTTTTTGTCTAGTCGGTGGAATCCGGTGCCCGGAGCTCTGAGTGTCTGTGGTTTGTTTGTCGACCCCTGCGTTGTTAGTGTGTGTTATTGTCGACCCCTGCGTTGTTAGTGTGTGTTATTGTCGACCCCTGCGTTGTTAGTGTGTGTTATTGTCGACCCTGGCGTTGTTAGTGTGTGTTATTGTCGACCCTGGCGTTGTTAGTGTGTGTTATTGTCGACCCCTGCGTTGTTAGTGTGTTATTGTCGACCCTGGCGTTGTTAGTGTGTGTTATTGTCGACCCTGGCGTTGTTAGTGTGTGTTATTGTCGACCCTGGCGTTGTTAGTGTGTGTTATTGTCGACCCCTGCGTTGTTAGTGTGTTATTGTCGACCCTGGCGTTGTTAGTGTGTGTTATTGTCGACCCTGACGTTGTTAGTGTGTGTTATTGTCGACCCTGGCGTTGTTAGTGTGTGTTATTGTTGACCCTGGCGTTGTTAGTGTGTTATTGTCGACCCTGGCGTTGTTAGTGTGTGTTATTGTCGACCCTGGCGTTGTTAGTGTGTGTTATTGTCAACCCCTGCGTTGTTAGTGTGTTATTGTCGACCCTGGTGTTGTTAGTGTATGTTATTGTCGACCCTGGCGTTGTTAGTGTGTGTTATTGTCGACCCCTGCGTTGTTAGTGTGTGTTATTGTTGACCCTGGCGTTGTTAGTGTGTTATTGTCGACTCCTGCGTTGTTAGTGTGTTATTGTCGACCCTGGTGTTGTTAGTGTGTGTTATTGTCGACCCTGGCGTTGTTAGTGTGTGTTATTGTCGACCCCTGCGTTGTTAGTGTGTGTTATTGTTGACCCTGGCGTTGTTAGTGTGTTATTGTCGACCCCTGCGTTGTTAGTGTGTGTTATTGTCGACCCTGGCGTTGTTAGTGTGTGTTATTGTCGACCCCTGCGTTGTTAGTGTGTTATTGTCGACCCCTGCGTTGTTAGTGTGTGTTATTGTCGACCCCTGCGTTGTTAGTGTGTGTTATTGTCGACCCTGGCGTTGTTAGTGTGTGTTATTGTCGACCTCTGCGTTGTTAGTGTGTTATTGTCGACCCCTGCGTTGTTAGTGTGTGTTATTGTCGACCCTGGCGTTGTTAGTGTGTGTTATTGTCGACCCCTGCGTTGTTAGTGTGTTATTGTCGACCCCTCCGTTGTTAGTGTGTGTTATTGTCGACCCTGGCGTTGTTAGTGAGTGTTATTGTCGACCCTGGCGTTGTTAGTGTGTGTTATTGTCGACCCTGGCGTTGTTAGTGTGTGTTATTGTCGACCCCTGCGTTGTTAGTGTGTTATTGTCGACCCCTGCGTTGTTAGTGTGTTATTGTCGACCCCTGCGTTGTTTGTGTGTGTTATTGTCGACCCCTGCGTTGTTAGTGTGTTATTGTCGACCCCAGCGTTGTTAGTGTGTGTTATTGTCGACCCTGGCGCTGTTAGTGTGTGTTATTGTCGACCCCTGCGTTGTTAGTGTGTTATTGTCGACCCCTGCGTTGTTAGTGTGTGTTATTGTCGACCCCTGCGTTGTTAGTGTGTGTTATTGTCGACCCTGGCGTTGTTAGTGTGTGTTATTGTCGACCCCTGCGTTGTTAGTGTGTTATTGTCGACCCCTGCGTTGTTAGTGTGTGTTATTGTCGACCCTGGCGTTGTTAGTGTGTGTTATTGTCGACCTGGCGTTGTTAGTGTGTGTTATTGTCGACCCTGGCGTTGTTAGTGTGTGTTATTGTCGACCCCTGCGTTGTTAGTGTGTTATTGTCGACCCCTGCGTTGTTAGTGTGTGTTATTGTCGACCCTGGCGTTGTTAGTGTGTTATTGTCGACCCCTGCGTTGTTAGTGTGTTATTGTCGACCCCTGCGTTGTTAGTGTGTGTTATTGTCGACCCTGGCGTTGTTAGTATGTGTTATTGTCGACCCTGGCGTTGTTAGTGTGTGTTATTGTCGACCCTGGCGTTGTTAGTGTGAGTTATTGTCGACCCCTGCGTTGTTAGTGTGTTATTGTCGACCCTGGCGTTGTTAGTGTGTGTTATTGTCGACCCTGGCGTTGTTAGTGTGTGTTATTGTCGACCCTGGCGTTGTTAGTGTGTTATTGTCGACCCCTGCGTTGTTAGTGTGTGTTATTGTCGACCCTGGCGTTGTTAGTGTGTTATTGTCGACCCCTGCGTTGTTAGTGTGTGTTATTGTCGACCCTGGCGTTGTTAGTGTGTGTTATTGTCGACCCTGGCGTTGTTAGTGTGTGTTATTGTTGACCCTGGCGTTGTTAGTGTGTGTTATTGTCGACCCTGGCGTTGTTAGTGTGTGTTATTGTCGACCCTGGCGTTGTTAGTGTGTGTTATTGTTGACCCCTGCGTTGTTAGTGTGTGTTATTGTCGACCCTGGCGTTGTTAGTGTGTGTTATTGTCGACCCTGGCGTTGTTAGTGTGTGTTATTGTTGACCCTGGCGTTGTTAGTGTGTGTTATTGTCGACCCTGGCGTTGTTAGTGTGTTATTGTCGACCCCTGCGTTGTTAGTGTGTGTTATTGTCGACCCTGGCGTTGTTAGTGTGTTATTGTCGACCCCTGCGTTGTTAGTGTGTGTTATTGTCGACCCTGGCGTTGTTAGTGTGTTATTGTCGACCCCTGCGTTGTTAGTGTGTGTTATTGTCGACCCTGGCGTTGTTAGTGTGTGTTATTGTCGACCCTGGCGTTGTTAGTGTGTGTTATTGTCGACCCCTGGCGTTGTTAGTGTGTGTTATTGTCGACCCCTGCGTTGTTAGTGTGTGTTATTGTCGACCCTGGCGTTGTTAGTGTGTTATTGTCGACCCCTGCGTTGTTAGTGTGTGTTATTGTCGACCCTGGCGTTGTTAGTGTGTTATTGTTGACCCCTGCGTTGTTAGTGTGTGTTATTGTCGACCCTGGCGTTGTTAGTGTGTTATTGTTGACCCCTGCGTTGTTAGTGTGTGTTATTGTCGACCCCTGCGTTGTTAGTGTGTGTTATTGTCGACCCTGGCGTTGTTAGTGTGTTATTGTTGACCCCTGCGTTGTTAGTGTGTGTTATTGTCGACCCTGGCGTTGTTAGTGTGTTATTGTTGACCCTGCGTTGTTAGTGTGTGTTATTGTCGACCCTGCGTTGTTAGTGTGTTATTGTCGACCCTGCGTTGTTAGTGTGTGTTATTGTCGACCCTGCGTTGTTAGTGTGTGTTATTGTCGACCCTGGCGTTGTTAGTGTGTGTTATTGTTGACCCTGGTGTTGTTAGTGTGTGTTATTGTCGACCCCTGCGTTGTTAGTGTGTTATTGTCGACCCCTACGTTGTTAGTGTGTTATTGTCGACCCCTGCGTTGTTAGTGTGTGTTATTGTCGACCCTGGCGTTGTTAGTGTGTGTTATTGTCGACCCTGGCGTTGTTAGTGTGTGTTATTGTTGACCCCTGCGTTGTTAGTGTGTGTTATTGTTGTCCCTTGCGTTGTTAGTGTGTTATTGTCGACCCTGGCGTTGTTAGTGTGTGTTATTGTTGACCCCTGCGTTGTTAGTGTGTTATTGTCGACCCCTGCGTTGTTAGTGTGTGTTATTGTTGTCCCCTGCGTTGTTAGTGTGTTATTGTCGACCCTGGCGTTGTTAGTGTGTGTTATTGTTGACCCTGGCGTTGTTAGTGTGTTATTGTCGACCCTGGCGTTGTTAGTGTGTGTTATTGTCGACCCCTGCGTTGTTAGTGTGTTATTGTCGACCCCTGGCGTTGTTAGTGTGTGTTATTGTTGACCCTGGCGTTGTTAGTGTGTTATTGTCGACCCCTGCGTTGTTAGTGTGTGTTATTGTCGACCCCTGCGTTGTTAGTGTGTTATTGTCGACCCTGGCGTTGTTAGTGTGTTATTGTCGACCCTGGCGTTGTTAGTGTGTGTTATTGTTGACCCTGGCGTTGTTAGTGTGTGTTATTGTCGACCCTGGCGTTGTTAGTGTGTGTTATTGTCGACCCTGGCGTTGTTAGTGTGTGTTATTGTCGACCCTGGCGTTGATAGTGTGTGTTATTGTCGACCCCTGGCGTTGTTAGTGTGTTATTGTCGACCCCTGCGTTGTTAGTGTGTGTTATTGTCGACCCTGGCGTTGTTAGTGTGTTATTGTCGACCCCTGCGTTGTTAGTGTGTGTTATTGTCGACCCTGGCGTTGTTAGTGTGTTATTGTCGACCCCTGCGTTGTTAGTGTGTGTTATTGTCGACCCCTGCGTTGTTAGTGTCCCCCCCCCCGTCCTGGTCCCACCTCTGGTGTCCCCCCCCCCCCCTCCGTCTCCCCCCCCCTCCCCAATGAACGTTTTTATCGTAACTTTGTATCAATTATCTCATCTGCATATATTTTATCCCTCTGCGGGTATTAAAAAATCCTCAACATTGTGCGTGTACTCACCTAGTTGTGCTTGCGGGGGTTGAGCTCTGGCTCTTTGGTCCCGCCTCTCAACCGTCAATCGACTAATGTACAGGTTCCTGAGCCTACTGGGCTCTATCATATCTACATTTGAAACTGTGTATGGAGTCAGCCTCCACCACATCACTGCCTAATGCATTCCACCTGTTAACTACTCTGACACTGAAAAAGTTCTTTCTAACGTCCCTGTGGCTCATGTGGGTACTCAGTTTCCACCTGTGTCACGTTGTGCGTGTTCCACCCGTGTTAAACAGTTTATCTTATCTACCCTGTCAATTCCTCTGGGAATTTTGTAGGTAGTGATCATGTTTCCCCGAGCTCTTCTATCTTCCAGTGTCGTGAGGTGCATTTCCCGCAGCCTTTCCTCGTAACTCATGCCTCTTAGTTCTGGGACTAGCCTAGCGGCATACCATCGAACTTTTCCCAGTTTCGTCCTGTGCTTGACAAGGTACGGGCTCCATGCTGGGGCCGCATTCTCCAGGATTGGTCTTACATATGTGGTGTACAAGGTTCTGAAAGATTCCTTACACGCGTTCCTAAAGGCAGTTCTGATGTTAGCCAGTCTCACATATGCCGCCGGTGTTATTCTTTTTATGTGGACTTCAGGACATACGTTTGGTGTGACATCAACTCCTAGATCTCTCTCTCTGTCTGTTTCATGAAGTACTTCATCTCCCATTCGGTATCTTGTGTCTACTTTCCCTGAACCTTCCCTTTCACTCCTGCCTGCATCTCCAGCTTTTGCACTAGCCTCGTGTGTATTCACCTAGTTGTGCTTGCGTGGGTTGAGCTCTGGATCTTTTGGCCCTCCTCTCAACTGTCGAGTCAGTCAACTGTTACTAACTATCCCCCCCCCCCACCACACACACACTCACAGGAAGCAGCCCGTAACAGCTGTTTAACTCCCAGATACCTATTTACTACTAGGTAACTTGGGCATCAGGGTGAAAGAAACTCTTCCCATCTGTTTCCGCCGGCACAGAGAATCGAACCTGGGACCACAGGATTACGTATCCAGCGTGCTTTCCACTCGGCCACCAGCGCCCTGTGTGGTACTGTGGCAAAGGCTTTCTGGCAATCCAAAAATATGCAGTGTGCCCACCCTTCTCTTTCTTGCCTGATTTTTGTTGCCTGATCGTAGAATTCAAGTAACCCTGTGAGGCAGGACTTGCCATCCCTGAACCCATGTTGATGCTGTGTTACAAAGTTCTTTCGCTCCAGATGTTCCACTAGCTTTCTTCGCACAATCTTCTCCATCAGCTTGCATGGTATGCAGGTTAGGGACACTGGCCTGTAGTTCAGTGCCTCCTGTCTATCCCCTTTCTTGTATATCGGGACTACATTAGCTGTTTTCCAAATTTCTGGCAGTTTCCCTGTTACCAGTGATTTGTTGTACACTATAGAGAGTGGTAGGCTCAGTTCTCTTGCTCCTTCCTTTAGAACCCAAGGTGAGATTCCATCTGGGCCTATAGCCTTTGTCACATCCAACTCTAGTAAACACTTCCTTACTTCCCCGCTGGTAATCTCAAACTCTTCCAGTGGTTCCTGGTTAGCTATTCCCTCTCTTATCTCTGGAACTTCTCCTTGCTCTAAGGTGAAGACCTCCTGGGATTTCTTATTCAGTTCCTCACACACTTCCTTGTTGTTTGTAGTGAATCCTTGTGCCCCTATCCTCACTTTCATTACTTGTTCCTTTACTGTTTTTTTCTCCTGATGTGGCTATGCAGCAATTTAGGCTGA
Source organism: Procambarus clarkii (assembly GCF_040958095.1). Classification (NCBI taxonomy): domain Eukaryota; kingdom Metazoa; phylum Arthropoda; class Malacostraca; order Decapoda; family Cambaridae; genus Procambarus; species Procambarus clarkii. Next base: position 49,424,130 of record NC_091171.1, read on the forward strand.
GTCTTTGCCTTGCTTGCGATGTTATTTTCGTATTGTCTTTCTGCCTCTCTTCTCATCCTGACATGTTTATTCCTGGCATTCTGTTATCTTTCTCTGCTCTCCAGTGTCCTGTTATATCTACAGTTTCTCCATGCCTTTTTAGTTTGCTGCTTAGCTAGCCTACATCTCTGATTAAACCATGGGTTTCTCATTTGCATTTCAATTTTTTCCTTTTGGACTGGGATAAACTTGTCTGCTGCGTCCTTACTCTTCTGTGTGATGTAGTCCATCATGTCTTGGGCCGTCTTTCCCCTGAGCTCTGTTTCTCATGTTATGTCTCTTAGGAATTTTCTTATCTCCTCATAGTTTCCCTTTCGGAATGCCAGCCTTTTGTTTGCAGATCCATTCCTTGAGTACATTAACCCTTCTTCGACCAGATACTTAAACATATCACTCATTCCTACTGGGGCCTCGAAACCGATTTCTCTTATGTCGGAGTCGTTCAGAGTGAAGACTAGGTCGAGTCTCGCTGATTCGTCATTTCCTCTCATCCTTGTGGGTTCCCTGACATGCTGGCTTAAGAAGTTTCTTGTCGCTACCTCCAATAGTTTAGCACTCAATGTATCTTCATCTCCATGCGGTTCTTTGTTCTCCCAGTCAATCCTTCCGTGATTGAAGTCCCCCATGATGAGCAGGTGGGATCTATTTCTACAGGCAGCAGAGGCTGCCCTCTCAATTATAGTGTTAACTGCCATGTTGTTGTTTTCATACTCTTGACTGGGTGTTCTGTCATTTGGTGGAGGGTTGTATATTACTGCTACTACTATTCTTGGTCCTCCCATTGTTATGGTGCTTGCTATGTAGTCTCTGAACTCCTCACAGCCCGGGATGGCCATCTCCTTAAAACTCCATTCCCTTCTCATGAGTAGGGCCACTCCGCCTCCTCCTCTACCTTCCCTCTCTTTCCTTATTACTGTGTACTCCTGGGGAAACACGGCATTCGTTATGATTCCAGAGAGTTTTGTTTCAGTGAGTCCAAGTGTGTGTGTGTGTGTGTGTGTGTGTGTGTGTGTGTGTGTGTGTGTGTGTGTGTGTGTGTGTGTGTGTACTCACCTATATGTACTCACCTATATGTGCTTGCAGGATCGAGCATTGACTCTTGGATCCCGCCTTTCGAGCATCGGTTGTTTACAGCAATGACTCCTGTCCCATTTCCCTATCATACCTGGTTTTAAAATTATGAATAGTATTTGCTTCCACAACCTGTTCCTGAAGTGCATTCCATTTCCCCACTACTCTCACGCTAAAAGAAAACTTCCTTACATCTCTGTGACTCATCTGAGTTTCAAGCTTCCATCCATGTCCTCTCGTTCTGTTACTATTCCGTGTGAACATTTCGTCTATGTCCACTCTGTCAATTCCTCTGAGTATCTTATACGTTCCTATCATGTCCCCCCTCTCCCTTCTTCTTTCTAGTGTCGTAAGGCACAGTTCCCTCAGGCGCTCTTCATACCCCATCCCTCGTAGCTCTGGGACGAGTCTCGTTGCAAACCTCTGAACCTTTTCCAGTTTCATTATATGCTTCTTCAGATGGGGACTCCATGATGAGGCGGCATACTCTAAGACTGGCCTTACGTAGGCAGTGTAAAGCGCCCTAAATGCCTCCTTACTTAGGTTTCTGAATGATGTTCTAACTTTTGCCAGTGTAGAGTACGCTGCTGTCGTTATCCTATTAATATGTGCCTCAGGAGATAGATTAGGTGTTACGTCCACCCCCAGGTCTCTTTCACGCGTCGTTACAGGTAGGCTGTTCCCCTTCATTGTGTACTGTCCCTTTGGTCTCCTATCTCCTAGTCCCATTTCCATAACTTTACATTTGCTCGTGTTGAATTCTAGTAGCCATTTCTCTGACCATCTCTGCAATCTGTTCAGGTCCTCTTGGAGGATCCTGCAATCCTCATCTGTCACAACTCTTCTCATCAACTTTGCATCATCCGCAAACATCGACATGTAGGACTCTACGCCTGTAAACATGTCGTTACAGGCGTAGAGTCCTAGAGTCCTATTGTGTGTGTGTGTGTGTGTGTGTGTGTGTGTGTGTGTGTGTGTGTGTGTGTGTGTGTGTGTGTGTGTATTCACCTAGTAATGTTCACCTCGTTGTGCTTGTAGGGATGGACCTCTTCTCTTCCGGCCCGCCTCTCAGCTGTCAATCAATCAACTGTTACTAACTAATCCCCCCCCCCTTACATACACTCCCAGGAAGCAGTCCGCAACAGCTGTCTAACTCCCAGTTACCTATTTACTGCTAGGTAACAGGGGCATCAAGGTGAAAGAAACTGTGCCCATTTTTTCCCGCCATCGCCGGGAATCGAACCCGGACCCTAGGATCACGAGTCAATATTGAATGTCTCTCTCACGTCTACTCTTGTCTTCCTCATTTGTAGCGACGTCAGGTCTGGTTCATTCATCCTGTTTTCAGTCCCATTCCCTCGTAGTACTGAGCCTCGCTGTGTGTTTGTAGTGGCCGGGGCTCCACGATGGGCTGCATATTCTAAGGCTAGTCTCACGTAGGTAGTGTACAGTGATCCAAATGTCTACTAATTTAGGTTCCTTTCGAATAAGGCAGATGATTTAAGCAAAGATTTAGGTAAATGGTTGAATACATACATTTCCTTTCGCCTAATGCATCTGTTCACCTGGCAGTAAGTAGGTACCCCAGGAGTTAGTCAACTTGTTAATTAATTAAGGGGGGTTGTATCCTGGGCGGGGTTAGTAATTCGACCTTATGGGGGGAGGGGGCGGGCTTGATAATAGCCTAGCGTGAATGAATATACACTCTGGCTTCCTGTCCCCCGACACAATGAATTATTACAATGAATTATGGTTTAGAGTACGACATGTTGGGTTGAGGGTGGCCGGCAGCAAGGTCCCGGCGGGCGGGCAGGTGTCAGAGCCCCGCCCGCGGTCCCCCAGTGTCACGCCTTCCACCAGAGTACCCACGTCGCTCTCCTCCACCTGTGGGGGTGGGGAGGCTGGGTCCTCCACGTGCACGCGTGTGTGGGGCGGGATCCTCCACGTACACGTGCGTGTGTGGGGCGGGATCCTCCACGTACACGTGCGTGTGTGGGGCGGGATCCTCCACGTACACGTGCGTGTGTGGGGCGGGATCCTCCACGTACACGTGCGTGGGGGTAGACTACCACTCGCTAACAACCCAACCACGGCACTCCTGTCAACTGACAATATGATGGCGCTTAATCAGTACTTAGTGACGTCACGGTCATGAAGTGACGTCACCACTGCTCCAGTGACTTCATTACCAATTAATGAACGTCACTAAGGGTCTGATGACGTCACCTGCCAGCTCGCCGCTCCACCAATCAAATAACTCCTGCAATATTTAAATATCTAAACGTGGCTAACGGAATTTCAATTAATTTAATTTAGTGTAAAAATTATTCTGCATTCAGCGTTGATGGGGGGGGGGGGGGGGTTGAAGGGGGGTTGTTGATGGGGGGGTTGTTGATGGGGGTGGTTGTTGAAGGGGGGTTGTTGATGGGGGGGGGGCGCTCCATCCCCAGACAGCGCCACTAAGAACACTCCCTTCCCGATCAACGCCTCAGAGCACCTCTCAAATCCTGCACAGGCAAGACACAGGCGGCGGGACAAATCCACAGTATAAATCCTCAGGATCCTGGCCGGGGTCAGGCTTAGAGAACCCCGGCGGAGCCCGCGTCAGGCTTAGAGAACCCCGGCGGAGCCCGCGTCAGGCTTAGAGAACCCCGGCGGAGCCCGCGTCAGGCTTAGAGAACCCCGGCGGAGCCCGCGTCAGGCTTAGAGAACCCCGGCGGAGCCCCCGTTAGGCTTCGAGAACCCCAGCGGAGCCCGCGTCAGGCTTAGAGAACCCCGGCGGAGCCCGCGTCAGGCTTAGAGAACCCCGGCGGAGCCCCCGTCAGGCTTAGAGAACCCCGGCGGAGCCCGCGTCAGGCTTAGAGAACCTCGGCGGAGCCCGCGTCAGGCTTAGAGAACCCCGGCTGAGCCTCCGTCAGGCTTAGAGAACCCCGGCGGAGCCCCCGTCAGGCTTAGAGAACCCGGCGGAGCCCGCGTCAGGCTTAGAGAACCCCGGCGGAGCCCCCGTCAGGCTTAGAGAACCCGGCGGAGCCTCCGTCAGGCTTAGAGAACCCCGGCGGAGCCCCCGTCAGGCTTAGAGAACCCCGGCGGAGCCCGCGTCAGGCTTAGAGAACCCCGGCGGAGCCTCCGTCAGGCTTAGAGAACCCCGGCGGAGCCCCCGTCAGGCTTAGAGAACCCGGCGGAGCCTCCGTCAGGCTTAGAGAACCCCGGCGGAGCCCCCGTCAGGCTTAGAGAACCCCGGCGGAGCCCCCGTCAGGCTTAGAGAACCCCGGCGGAGCCTCCGTCAGGCTTTGAGAACCCCGGCGGAGCCTGCGTCAGACTTAGAGAACCCCGGCGGACCCCCCGTCAGGCTTAGAGAACCCGGCGGAGCCCGCGTCAGGCTTAGAGAACCCCGGCGGAGCCCGCGTCAGGCTTAGAGAACCCGGCGGACCCCCCGTCAGGCTTAGAGAACCCGGCGGAGCCCGCGTCAGGCTTAGAGAACCCCGGCGGAGCCCGCGTCAGGCTTAGAGAACCCCGGCAGAGCCCGCATAGATAAGAGAAGGAGTAGAGAACATTCTTTTGTTGTTGTTGTAAAGAAAGTGAAACCTAATGATTCCGAAACACTTACATCCTGTAGAAAGACTCAAGTGGATGATAGGGTCACCCAGAGGGAATGTTTGTTCACTCTTAAATATCTTAACATAAAATCAAACTCTAATTAATGGTTATAAAAGGGAGAAGTTTGGACTAGGAAGAGACCTGGGTAAATACTGGTCTGGAAATCGGGCTGTTGCTTTATGAAAGAAACTAGTGGGGGAGCATAATAGCCGTGGGGGGGGGTGAGGGGGGGTGGCCTGTTGACTGTTTCAAGCGTAGGCGGGACAGCCATGCCAGTGAGTACGAGTACGAGCGGCCTCGCATAGGCCTTCTGTGGTGTCTTGTACTCTGTTGAGGCTCTGAGCCTTCGGAGGAGTAGTGATCTATACCCAGGAGACGGAGGGGGGGGGGGCAACGCAGGAGGGGGGGCGGCAACACATGAGGAGGGGGGGCAACGCAGGAGGGGGGCCGGCAACACATGAGGAGGGGGGGCAACGCAGGAGGGGGGGCGGCAACACATGAGGAAGGGGGGCAACACAGGAGGGGGGGCGGCAACACATGAGGAGGGGGGGCAACACAGGAGGGGGGGCGGCAACACATGA
>NC_091171.1:49434886-49455904 GCF_040958095.1 Procambarus clarkii
ACAGAGAGAGACAGACAGACAGACAGACAGACAGACAGACAGACAGACAGACAGACAGACAGACAGACAGAGAGACAGAGAGACAGAGAGGGGATTGAGAAGAGGGGAATAACACCACCACATATAATGTCCAATCTTCCACTACTCATCACCTGTTTACAATCACTATTCCGCAGTTTTTCCTAATTAACTTTTTTTCCTCTTACCTCCCCAGGTACACCCCCTACCCCCCCCCACTGAGAAAACTCTACCCCCCTCCCCATCGAAGGAAAGTTTCCCCACCCCCAAAGGTAGGACATTTCCACCCCTAATCCTTCCCTTTACATGGATTCCCTAAAATAATCCTTCATCCAACCCTACAAGAAAGGGTCCACCAGATCACCACTAACCACCTATAAAGCTACTAATCCCTAGTTTAGACTACCGAAGACCATTAAACACAGCAGTATAGAGTACATGACTCGGTGTAGAGTGTACAGGACCTAGGCTTGCCGCCCGGCTCATCACCACACATTACACAGCAGTATAGAGTACATGACTCGGTGTAGAGTGTACAGGACCTAGGCTTGCCGCCCGGCTCATCACCACACATTACACAGCAGTATAGAGTACATGACTCGGTGTAGAGTGTACAGGACCTAGGCTTGCCGCCCGGCTCATCACCACACATTACACAGCAGTATAGAGTACATGACTCGGTGTAGAGTGTACAGGACCGAGGCTTGCCGCCCGGCTCATCACCACACATTACACAGCAGTATAGAGTACATGACTCGGTGTAGAGTGTACAGGACCGAGGCTTGCCGCCCGGCTCATCACCACACATTACACAGCAGTATAGAGTACATGACTCGGTGTAGAGTGTACAGGACCTAGGCTTGCCGCCCGGCTCATCACCACACATTACACAGCAGTATAGAGTACATGACTCGGTGTAGAGTGTACAGGACCTAGGCTTGCCGCCCGGCTCATCACCACACATTACACAGCAGTATAGAGTACATGACTCGGTGTAGAGTGTACAGGACCTAGACTTGCCGCCCGGCTCATCACCACACATTACACAGCAGTATAGAGTACATGACTCGGTGTAGAGTGTACAGGACCTAGACTTGCCGCCCGGCTCATCACCACACATTACACAGCAGTATAGAGTACATGACTCGGTGTAGAGTGTACAGGACCGAGGCTTGCCGCCCGGCTCATCACCACACATTACACAGCAGTATAGAGTACATGACTCGGTGTAGAGTGTACAGGACCTAGGCTTGCCGCCCGGCTCATCACCACACATTACACAGCAGTATAGAGTACATGACTCGGTGTAGAGTGTACAGGACCTAGGCTTGCCGCCCGGCTCATCACCACACATTACACAGCAGTATAGAGTACATGACTCGGTGTAGAGTGTACAGGACCTAGGCTTGCCGCCCGGCTCATCACCACACATTACACAGCAGTATAGAGTACATGACTCGGTGTAGAGTGTACAGGACCTAGGCTTGCCGCCCGGCTCATCACCACACATTACACAGCAGTATAGAGTACATGACTCGGTGTAGAGTGTACAGGACCTAGGCTTGCCGCCCGGCTCATCACCACACATTACACAGCAGTATAGAGTACATGACTCGGTGTAGAGTGTACAGGACCTAGGCTTGCCGCCCGGCTCATCACCACACATTACACAGCAGTATAGAGTACATGACTCGGTGTAGAGTGTACAGGACCTAGGCTTGCCGCCCGGCTCATCACCACACATTACACAGCAGTATAGAGTACATGACTCGGTGTAGAGTGTACAGGACCTAGGCTTGCCGCCCGGCTCATCACCACACATTACACAGCAGTATAGAGTACATGACTCGGTGTAGAGTGTACAGGACCTAGGCTTGCCGCCCGGCTCATCACCACACATTACACAGCAGTATAGAGTACATGACTCGGTGTAGAGTGTACAGGACCTAGGCTTGCCGCCCGGCTCATCACCACACATTACACAGCAGTATAGAGTACATGACTCGGTGTAGAGTGTACAGGACCTAGGCTTGCCGCCCGGCTCATCACCACACATTACACAGCAGTATAGAGTACATGACTCGGTGTAGAGTGTACAGGACCTAGGCTTGCCGCCCGGCTCATCACCACACATTACACAGCAGTATAGAGTACATGACTCGGTGTAGAGTGTACAGGACCTAGGCTTGCCGCCCGGCTCATCACCACACATTACACAGCAGTATAGAGTACATGACTCGATGTAGAGTGTACAGGACCTAGGCTTGCCGCCCGGCTCATCACCACACATTACACAGCAGTATAGAGTACATGACTCGATGTAGAGTGTACAGGACCTAGGCTTGCCGCCCGGCTCATCACCACACATTACACAGCAGTATAGAGTACATGACTCGATGTAGAGTGTACAGGACCTAGGCTTGCCGCCCGGCTCATCACCACACATTACACAGCAGTATAGAGTACATGACTCGATGTAGAGTGTACAGGACCTAGGCTTGCCGCCCGGCTCATCACCACACATTACACAGCAGTATAGAGTACATGACTCGATGTAGAGTGTACAGGACCTAGACTTGCCGCCCGGCTCATCACCACACATTACACAGCAGTATAGAGTACATGACTCGGTGTAGAGTGTACAGGACCTAGACTTGCCGCCCGGCTCATCACCACACATTACACAGCAGTATAGAGTACATGACTCGATGTAGAGTGTACAGGACCTAGGCTTGCCGCCCGGCTCATCACCACACATTACACAGCAGTATAGAGTACATGACTCGATGTAGAGTGTACAGGACCTAGACTTGCCGCCCGGCTCATCACCACACATTACACAGCAGTATAGAGTACATGACTCGGTGTAGAGTGTACAGGACCTAGACTTGCCGCCCGGCTCATCACCACACATTACACAGCAGTATAGAGTACATGACTCGATGTAGAGTGTACAGGACCTAGGCTTGCCGCCCGGCTCATCACCACACATTACACAGCAGTATAGAGTACATGACTCGATGTAGAGTGTACAGGACCTAGGCTTGCCGCCCGGCTCATCACCACACATTACACAGCAGTATAGAGTACATGACTCGGTGTAGAGTGTACAGGACCTAGGCTTGCCGCCCGGCTCATCACCACACATTACACAGCAGTATAGAGTACATGACTCGGTGTAGAGTGTACAGGACCTAGGCTTGCCGCCCGGCTCATCACCACACATTACACAGCAGTATAGAGTACATGACTCGGTGTAGAGTGTACAGGACCGAGGCTTGCCGCCCGGCTCATCACCACACATTCAACAACGGCAAATATGCGCTTGGAAGCTCTCAAACTTGACCGGGTTGAAAACTCTTCAAAGCTCATCGAAATCTTGAAAAATGATAAACTGTTTAAGGTCACCCCCCCCCCTCGCTCTCTCTCCCTGTCTCACTGACTCTCTCCCTGTCTCTCCCTCCGTCTCCCTGTCTCTCCCTGTCTCTCCCTGTCTCTCCCTGTCTCTCCCTGTCTCTCCGTCTCACCCACACACTGAGCCCTACAACTCTTGTCCTGCACCAGGTCACGCCCCGCCGACAAAGCTCTTAAACAAACAGAACATTTTCTGTTATTTTAAGCAAATTAATACAGTTTCCACACTATACTTGTTCCGCCTGTGTGTGTGTGTGTGTGTGTGTTACTGCCTCTCACGCAGGTGTGTGTGTGTGTTACTGCCTCTCACACAGGTGTGTGTGTGTGTGTTACTGCCTCTCACGCAGGTGTGTGTGTGTGTGTGTTACTGCCTCTCACGCAGGTGTGTGTGTGTGTTACTGCCTCTCACGCTGGTGTGTGTGTGTGTTACTGCCTCTCACGCAGGTGTGTGTGTGTTACTGCCTCTCACGCAGGTGTGTGTGTGTGTTACTGCCTCTCACGCAGGTGTGTGTGTGTGTTACTGCCTCTCACGCAGGTGTGTGTGTGTGTTACTGCCTCTCACGCAGGTGTGTGTGTGTGTTACTGCCTCTCACGCTGGTGTGTGTGTGTGTTACTGCCTCTCACGCAGGTGTGTGTGTGTGTTACTGCCTCTCACGCTGGTGTGTGTGTGTGTTACTGCCTCTCACGCAGGTGTGTGTGTGTTACTGCCTCTCACGCAGGTGTGTGTGTGTGTTACTGCCTCTCACGCAGGTGTGTGTGTGTTACTGCCTCTCACGCAGGTGTGTGTGTGTTACTGCCTCTCACGCAGGTGTGTGTGTTACTGCCTCTCACGCAGGTGTGTGTGTGTGTTACTGCCTCTCACGCAGGTGTGTGTGTGTGTTACTGCCTCTCACGCAGGTGTGTGTGTGTGTGTGTTACTGCCTCTCACGCAGGTGTGTGTGTGTGTTACTGCCTCTCACGCAGGTGTGTGTGTGTTACTGCCTCTCACGCAGGTGTGTGTGTGTGTTACTGCCTCTCACGCAGGTGTGTGTGTGTTACTGCCTCTCACGCAGGTGTGTGTGTGTTACTGCCTCTCACGCAGGTGTGTGTGTTACTGCCTCTCACGCAGGTGTGTGTGTGTGTTACTGCCTCTCACGCAGGTGTGTGTGTGTGTTACTGCCTCTCACGCAGGTGTGTGTGTGTGTGTTACTGCCTCTCACGCAGGTGTGTGTGTGTGTTACTGCCTCTCACGCAGGTGTGTGTGTGTTACTGCCTCTCACGCAGGTGTGTGTGTGTTACTGCCTCTCACGCAGGTGTGTGTGTGTGTTACTGCCTCTCACGCAGGTGTGTGTGTGTGTGTGTGTGTTACTGCCTCTCACACAGGTGTGTGTGTGTGTGTGTGTGTTACTGCCTCTCACACAGGTGTGTGTGTGTGTGTGTGTGTGTGTGTGTGTGTGTGTGTGTGTTACTGCCTCTCACGCAGGTGTGTGTGTGTGTGTTACTGCCTCTCACGCAGGTGTGTGTGTGTGTGTTACTGCCTCTCACGCAGGTGTGTGTGTGTGTTACTGCCTCTCACGCAGGTGTGTGTGTGTGTTACTGCCTCTCACGCAGGTGTGTGTGTGTGTTACTGCCTCTCACGCAGGTGTGTGTGTGTGTTACTGCCTCTCACGCAGGTGTGTGTGTGTTACTGCCTCTCACGCAGGTGTGTGTGTGTTACTGCCTCTCACGCAGGTGTGTGTGTGTTACTGCCTCTCACGCAGGTGTGTGTGTGTGTGTGTGTGTGTGTGTTACTGCCTCTCACGCAGGTGTGTGTGTGTGTTACTGCCTCTCACGCAGGTGTGTGTGTGTGTTTACTGCCTCTCACGCAGGTGTGTGTGTGTGTTACTGCCTCTCACGCAGGTGTGTGTGTGTGTTACTGCCTCTCACGCAGGTGTGTGTGTTACTGCCTCTCACGCAGGTGTGTGTGTGTTACTGCCTCTCACGCAGGTGTGTGTGTGTTACTGCCTCTCACGCAGGTGTGTGTGTGTGTTACTGCCTCTCACGCAGGTGTGTGTGTGTGTTACTGCCTCTCACGCAGGTGTGTGTGTGTGTTACTGCCTCTCACGCAGGTGTGTGTGTGTGTTACTGCCTCTCACGCAGGTGTGTGTGTGTGTTACTGCCTCTCACGCAGGTGTGTGTGTGTTACTGCCTCTCACGCAGGTGTGTGTGTGTGTTACTGCCTCTCACGCAGGTGTGTGTGTGTTACTGCCTCTCACGCAGGTGTGTGTGTGTGTTACTGCCTCTCACGCAGGTGTGTGTGTGTGTTACTGCCTCTCACACAGGTGTGTGTGTGTGTTACTGCCTCTCACGCAGGTGTGTGTGTGTTACTGCCTCTCACGCAGGTGTGTGTGTGTGTGTTACTGCCTCTCACGCAGGTGTGTGTGTGTTACTGCCTCTCACGCAGGTGTGTGTGTGCGTTACTGCCTCTCACGCAGGTGTGTGTGTGTGTGTGTGTTACTGCCTCTCACGCAGGTGTGTGTGTGTGTGTGTGTGTTACTGCCTCTCACGCAGGTGTGTGTGTTACTGCCTCTCACGCAGGTGTGTGTGTGTGTATTACTGCCTCTCACGCAGGTGTGTGTGTTACTGCCTCTCACACAGGTGTGTGTGTGTGTGTTACTGCCTCTCACACAGGTGTGTGTGTTACTGCCTCTCACGCAGGTGTGTGTGTGTGTGTGTTACTGCCTCTCACACAGGTGTGTGTGTGTGTATTACTGCCTCTCACGCAGGTGTGTGTGTGTGTGTTACTGCCTCTCACGCAGGTGTGTGTGTGTGTTACTGCCTCTCACGCAGGTGTGTGTGTGTGTGTTACTGCCTCTCACGCAGGTGTGTGTGTGTGTGTGTCACTGCCTCTCACACAGGTGTGTGTGTGTTACTGCCTCTCACGCAGGTGTGGCCCTGCCTCTCACGCAGGTGTGGCCCTGCCTCTCACGCAGGTGTGTGTGTGTGTGTGTGTATTACTGCCTCTCACACAGGTGTGTGTGTGTGTGTGTGTGTCACTGCCTCTCACACAGGTGTGTGTGTGTTACTGCCTCTCACGCAGGTGTGGCCCTGCCTCTCACGCAGGTGTGGCCTTGCCTCTCACGCAGGTGTCTGACTGCCTCTCACACAGGTGTGGCCCTGCCTCTCACGCAGGTGTCTGACTGCCTCTCACGCAGCTGTGGCCCTGCCTCCCTCGCAGGTGTGGCCCTGCCTCCCACGCAGGTGTGGCCCTGCCTCCCACGCAGGTGTGGCCCTGCCTCCCACGCAGGTGTGGCCCTGCCTCCCACGCAGGTGTGGCCCTGCCTCCCACGCAGGTGTGGCCCTGCCTCCCACGCAGGTGTGGCCCTGCCTCCCACGCAGGTGTGGCCCTGCCTCCCACGCAGGTGTGGCCCTGCCTCCCACGCAGGTGTGGCCCTGCCTCCCACGCAGGTGTGGCCCTGCCTCCCACGCAGGTGTGGCCCTGCCTCCCACGCAGGTGTGGCCCTGCCTCCCACGCAGGTGTGGCCCTGCCTCCCACGCAGGTGTGGCCCTGCCTCCCACGCGGGTGTGGCCCTGCCTCCCACGCAGGTGTGGCCCTGCCTCCCACGCAGGTGTGGCCCTGCCTCCCACGCAGGTGTGGACACATTACCAAACACCTCAACACGGGAGGTCAGAAATATTTTGGGAAGCACAAATTAGAGAGAAAACAAAGTTCCAATAATCGTACTTTTTCCAGTTTTTTCATTATGGTTTTGGCTCAAATTTTAAATAATTTTAAAATTTTATTTTTTATCTTAATTGATAAACTTGTTAATATTATGTTGATGCTTTCACAGGCTCTTTATATATATATATATACACACACACACACACATATACACACACACACACACACTCAGAGTCCCTCACGGACACTTGTGGACACTTATGGGCACTTAAGCCGCTTATCGATTCTCATGGATTGACACTTATAGAGACTTACGGCCACTTATGGACTCTCGTAGACACTCGTGTACACTCATCGAGACCTATAGAGACTTAGTGAAAGTTATTGACACTCGCGGACACTTGAACACACACATGAACCTTGTGTGAACCTTGGAAGGGTTCGAAATTACAAGAGATGAGGTCAAGAGGCACCTATTGGAGCAGGATGTGAGAAAGGCTGTTGGGCCAGACGGAATCTCACCATGGGTACTGAAAGAGTGTGCAGAAACACTCTGCTTGCCACTCTCCATAGTGTATAGTAGGTCACTGGAGACGGGAGACCTACCAGAAATATGGAAGACTGCTAATGTAGTCCCAATATACAAAAAGGGTGACAGACAAGAGGCACTGAACTACAGGCCAGTGTCCTTAACTTGTATACATGCAAGGTGATGGAGAAGATCGTGAGAAAAAACCTAGTAACACATCTGGAGAGAAGGGACTTCGTGACAACCCATCAACATGGGTTCAGGGAGGGTAAATCTTGCCTTTCAGGCTTAATAGAATTCTATGATCCGGTGACAAAGATTAAGCAAGAAAGAGAAGGATGGGCGGACTGCATTTTTTTGAACTGTCGGAAAGCCTTTGACACAGTACCCCATAAAAGGCTGGTACATAAGCTGGAGAAACAGGCAGGAGTAACTGGTAGGGCGCTCCAGTGGATAAGGGAGAACCTAAGCAATAGGAAGCAGAGAGTTACAGTGAGGGGTGTGACCTCAGATTGGCGTGAAGTCACCAGTGGAGTCCCACAGGGCTCTGTACTCGGACTTATCCTGTTTCTGATATAGGTAAATGATCTCCCAGAGGGTATAGACTCATTCCTCTCAATGTTTGCTGACGACGCCAAAATTATGAGAAGGATTAAGACAGAGGAGGACCGCTTGAGGCTTCAAGAAGACCTGGACAAGCTGCAGGAATGGTCGAACAAATGGTTGTTAGAGTTTAACCCAAGCAAATATAATGTAATGAAGATAGGAGTTGGGAGCAGGAGACCAGATACAAGGTATCATTTGGGAGTTGAAATACTTCAAGAGTCAGAGAGAGAGAAAGACCTGGGGGTTGATATCACGCCAGACCTGTCCCCTGAAGCTCATATCAAGAGGATAACATCAGCGGCATATGCCAGATTGGCTAACATAAGAACAGCCTTTAGAAACTTGTGTAAGGAATCTTCCAGAACATTATATAACACATATGTTAGACCAATCCTGGAGTATGCGGCTCAAGCATGGCGTCTATATCTAGTCAAGCATAAGACTAAACTGGAAAAGGTGCAAAGGTTTGCTACCAGACTAGTACCCGAACTGAGAGGTATGAGCTACGAGGAGAGACTACGGGAATTAAACCTCACGTCACTGGGAGACAGAAGAGTTAAAAGGGACATGATCACCACATACACGATTCTCAGAGTAATTGATAGCGTAGTTAAGGACAGACTATTTATCACAAGGGGCACACGCACTAGGGGACACAGGTGGAAACTGAGTGCCCAAATGAGCCATAGAGACGTTAGAAAGAATTTTTTCAGTGTCAGAGTAGTTGACAAATGGAATGCATTAGGCAGTGATGTGGTGGAGGCTGACTCCATACACAGCTTCAAGTGCAGATATGATAGAGCCCAATAGGCTCAGGAATCTGTACACCAGTTGATTGACAGTTGAGAGGCGGGACCAAAGAGCCAGAGCTCAACCCCCGCAAGCACAATTAGGCGAGTACACACACACACACACACACACACACACACACACACACACACACACACACACACACACACACACACACATGAGGACTCTCACTCCAGCCCAAAACAAGTAAAATATATGTACTGACTGCTGCCTGGTGGATATATGCTGGCTCTGGTGAGCGTGTGAGAGGGACCAGGGAGAGTGGGGCCAGGGAGAGTGGGGCCAGGGAGAGTGGGGCCAGGGAGAGTGGGGCCAGGGAGAGTGTGACCAGGGAGAGTGGGGCCAGGGAGAGTGGGGCCAGGGAGAGTGGGGCCAGGGAGAGTGTGACCAGGGAGAGTGGGGCCAGGGAGAGTGGGGCCAGGGAGAGTGGGGCCAGGGAGAGTGGGGCCAGGGAGAGTGTGACCAGGGAGAGTGGGGCCAGGGAGAGTGGGGCCAGGGAGAGTGGGGCCAGGGAGAGTGGGGCCAGGGAGAGTGTGACCAGGGAGAGTGGGGCCAGGGAGAGTGGGGCCAGGGAGAGTGGGGCCAGGGAGAGTGGGGCCAGGGAGAGTGGGGCCAGGGAGAGTGGGGCCAGGGAGAGTGAGAGAGGGACAAGGGAGAGTGTGGCCAGGGAGAGTGGGGCCAGGGAGAGTGGGGCCAGGGAGAGTGGGGCCAGGGAGAGTGGGGCCAGGGAGAGTGTGACCAGGGAGAGTGGGGCCAGGGAGAGTGGGGCCAGGGAGAGTGGGGCCAGGGAGAGTGGGGCCAGGGAGAGTGGGGCCAGGGAGAGTGGGGCCAGGGAGAGTGGGGCCAGGGAGAGTGGGGCCAGGGAGAGTGAGAGAGGGACAAGGGAGAGTGTGGCCAGGGAGAGTGGGGCCAGGGAGAGTGGGGCCAGGGAGAGTGGGGCCAGGGAGAGTGGGGCCAGGGAGAGTGTGGCCAGGGAGAGTGGGGCCAGGGAGAGTGAGAGAGGGACAAGGGAGAGTGTGGCCAGGGAGAATGGGGCCAGGGAGAATGGGGCCAGGGAGAGTGGGGCCAGGGAGAGTGGGGCCAGGGAGAGTGGGGCCAGGGAGAGTGGGGCCAGGGAGAGTGGGGCCAGGGAGAGTGAGAGAGGGACAAGGGAGAGTGTGGCCAGGGAGAGTGGGGCCAGGGAGAGTGGGGCCAGGGAGAGTGGGGCCAGGGAGAGTGGGGCCAGGGAGAGTGGGGCCAGGGAGAGTGGGGCCAGGGAGAGTGAGAGAGGGACAAGGGAGAGTGTGGCCAGGGAGAATGGGGCCAGGGAGAGTGGGGCCAGGGAGAGTGGGGCCAGGGAGAGTGGGGCCAGGGAGAGTGGGGCCAGGGAGAGTGGGGCCAGGGAGAGTGGGGCCAGGGAGAGTGGGGCCAGGGAGAGTAGGGCCAGGGAGAGTGGGGCCAGGGAGAGTGGGGCCAGGGAGAGTGTGGCCAGGGAGAGTGGGGCCAGGGAGAGTGAGAGAGGGACAAGGGAGAGTGTGGCCAGGGAGAATGGGGCCAGGGAGAGTGGGGCCAGGGAGAGTGGGGCCAGGGAGAGTGTGGCCAGGGAGAGTGGGGCCAGGGAGAGTGGGGCCAGGGAGAGTAGGGCCAGGGAGAGTGGGGCCAGGGAGAGTGAGAGAGGGACAAGGGAGAGTGTGGCCAGGGAGAATGGGGCCAGGGAGAGTGGGGCCAGGGAGAGTGGGGCCATGGAGAGTGGGGCCAGGGAGAGTGGGGCCAGGGAGAGTGGGGCCAGGGAGAGTGGGGCCAGGGAGAGTGTGGCCAGGGAGAATGGGGCCAGGGAGAGTGGGGCCAGGGAGAGTGGGGCCAGGGAGAGTGGGGCCAGGGAGGGTGAGAGAGGGACAAGGGAGAGTGTGGCCAGGGAGAATGGGGCCAGGGAGAGTGGGGCCAGGGAGAGTGGGGCCAGGGAGAGTGGGGCCAGGGAGAGTGGGGCCAGGGAGAGTGGGGCCAGGGAGAGTGGGGCCAGGGAGAGTGGGGCCAGGAAGAGTGGGGCCAGGGAGAGGCCTTGTATCTATATATTTTTCTATATAAATATTTAGATATGTTTTTCTGTCTGCCGATCACATCTGACTGTCCAAAGTCGGGGCTAGCCTCACCAATTATCCTAAAATGACACATGTAGGGAGTAAGTGAGCGTCATAGGTCTGTCCGAGTTGGTCCCAGTGCCACTGTTTAAGAAATCTCGGCATTTATAGTGACCCCCCTGAAATTTTCATATAGTATAAAATCGTGGCTGTGATTACCATAGAGTTTTCGGCAGCATTTTCAGTGCTTTGTAATATTACATTTTCTGAGATAAAAAGGGGAAAGAGAGAAGTGGAGGAGAGAGAGAGAGAGAGAGAGAGAGAGAGAGAGAGAGAGAGAGAGAGAGAGAGAGAGAGAGAGAGAGAGAGAGAGAGAGAGAGAGAGAGAGAGAGAGAGAGAGAAGAATATATAGGTGGAGAGGCAAGGATAGGGAAGGGGGGGGTCGTTGTTGGAGGGGGCAGGAGAGTGAGAAAGATAGAGAGGAGAGGAGAGGAGATAAAGGGGAGATTGGGGAGGGATGGTGGATAGGGATAGAGATAGAAGAGGGGTGATGTTGGGGAGAGAGCCGGAGAGTGTTGGAGGAGAGGGGGGGGGGGAGAAGTGAGGGCGAGACGCAAATAGAGAGAAAGAAAGTGAGAGATGAGAGAGAGGGAATAATAAAACTGAGAGAGAAAGAGAGGAAGAGAAAGAGGGGATGAGACGATGTGAGGGGAAGAGTGGGGGGTGAAAGAGACCCGGGCACTGCCGGGGGACACCCCCCACCTTCCACACCACTTACACTAAGCTGTTCTTTCCTTATACATAACTATAGGCCTAGTATAGTACACATATGAACTATATATATGGTGTACTACACCCAGGGAGGTTAGGTTAGTTTAGTTAGTCAAAGCCACACAAACAATAGTTTAACCGGTTTGTTCAACTCAATAGTTCAGATTTCTACTTTCATATGTCGGTGTATGTGGATATATGTATTATGGTGCCCCATGGTTACTGTAAGTGTTGCCACTACACCAGCTGCCACTACACCAGCTGCCACTACACCAGCTGCCACTACACCAGCTGCCACAACACCAGCTGCCACTACACCAGCTGCCACTACACCAGCTGCCACAACACCAGCTGCCACTACACCAGCTGCCACTACACCAGCTGCCACTACACCAGCTGCCACTACACCAGCTGCCACTACACCAGCTGCCACAACACCAGCTGCCACTACACCAGCTGCCACTACACCAGCTGCCACAACACCAGCTGCCACTACACCAGCTGCCACTACACCAGCTGCCACAACACCAGCTGCCACTACACCAGCTGCCACTACACCAGCTGCCACTACACCAGCTGCCACTACACCAGCTGCCACTACACCAGCTGCCACAACACCAGCTGCCACTACACCAGCTGCCACTACACCAGCTGCCACAACACCAGCTGCCACTACACCAGCTGCCACTACACCAGCTGCCACTACACCAGCTGCCACTACACCAGCTGCCACTACACCAGCTGCCACAACACCAGCTGCCACTACACCAGCTGCCACTACACCAGCTGCCACTACACCAGCTGCCACTACACCAGCTGCCACTACACCAGCTGCCACAACACCAGCTGCCACTACACCAGCTGCCACTACACCAGCTGCCACTACACCAGCTGCCACTACACCAGCTGCCACTACACCAGCTGCCACTACACCAGCTGCCACAACACCAGCTGCCACTACACCAGCTGCCACAACACCAGCTGCCACTACACCAGCTGCCACTACACCAGCTGCCACTACACCAGCTGCCACTACACCAGCTGCCACTACACCAGCTGCCACAACACCAGCTGCCACAACACCAGCTGCCACTACACCAGCTGCCACTACACCAGCTGCCACTACACCAGCTGCCACAACACCAGCTGCCACAACACCAGCTGCCACAACACCAGCTGCCACTACACCAGCTGCCACTACACCAGCTGCCACTACACCAGCTGCCACTACACCAGCTGCCACTACACCAGCTGCCACTACACCAGCTGCCACTACACCAGCTGCCACTACACCAGCTGCCACTACACCAGCTGCCACTACACCAGCTGCCACTACACCAGCTGGCCTCTAATGTACGGGTCATCTGCCCAGAGTTGTCCAGGGAAGTTTTCCCTGAACAAGATGTGAGTCTAATTGGTCGACAGTCAATACACGACGATCATTGGTGGTGTCAGAAAACAACACAAGCAACACTGGTGGTGGTGTCAGAACACAACACAAGGAACACTGGTGGTGGTGTCAGAACACAACACAAGCAACATTGGTGGTGGTGTCAGAACACAACACAAGCAACACTGGTGGTGGTGTCAGAACACAACACAAGGAACACTGGTGGTGGTGTCAGAACACAACACAAGCAACACTGGTGGTGGTGTCAGAACACAACACAAGCAACACTGGTGGTGGTGTCAGAACACAACACAAGGAACACTGGTGGTGGTGTCAGAACACAACACAAGCAACATTGGTGGTGGTGTCAGAACACAACACAAGCAACACTGGTGGTGGTGTCAGAACACAACACAAGGAACACTGGTGGTGGTGTCAGAACACAACACAAGCAACACTGGTGGTGGTGTCAGAACACAACACAAGGAACACTGGTGGTGGTGTCAGAACACAACACAAGCAACATTGGTGGTGGTGTCAGAACACAACACAAGGAACACTGGTGGTGGTGTCAGAACACAACACAAGCAACACTGGTGGTGGTGTCAGAACACAACACAAGGAACACTGGTGGTGGTGTCAGAACACAACACAAGCAACATTGGTGGTGGTGTCAGAACACAACACAAGCAACACTGGTGGTGGTGTCAGAACACAACACAAGGAACACTGGTGGTGGTGTCAGAACACAACACAAGCAACACTGGTGGTGGTGTCAGAACACAACACAAGGAACACTGGTGGTGGTGTCAGAACACAACACAAGCAACACTGGTGGTGGTGTCAGAACACAACACAAGGAACACTGGTGGTGGTGTCAGAACACAACACAAGCAACACTGGTGGTGGTGTCAGAACACAACACAAGGAACACTGGTGGTGGTGTCAGAACACAACACAAGCAACACTGGTGGTGGTGTCAGAACACAACACAAGCAACACCGTGGTGGTGGTGTCAGAACACAACACAAGCAACACTGGTGGTGGTGTCAGAACACAACACAAGGAACACTGGTGGTGGTGTCAGAACACAACACAAGCAACACTGGTGGTGGTGTTAGAACACAACACAAGCAACACTGGTGGTGGTGTCAGAACACAACACAAGCAACACTGGTGGTGGTGTCAGAACACAACACAAGCAACACTGGTGGTGGTGTCAGGACACAACACAAGGAACACTGGTGGTGGTGTCAGAACACAACACAAGCAACACTGGTGGTGGTGTCAGAACACAACACAAGGAACACTGGTGGTGGTGTCAGAACACAACACAAGGAACACTGGTGGTGGTGTCAGAACACAACACAAGGAACACTGGTGGTGGTGTCAGAACACAACACAAGGAACACTGGGGTGGTGTCAGAACACAACACAAGCAACATTGGTGGTGGTGTCAGAACACAACACAAGCAACACTGGTGGTGGTGTCAGAACACAACACAAGCAACACTGGTGGTGGTGTCAGAACACAACACAAGCAACACTGGTGGTGGTGTCAGAACACAACACAAGCAACATTGGTGGTGGTGTCAGAACACAACACAAGCAACACTGGTGGTGGTGTCAGAACACAACACAAGCAACACTGGTGGTGGTGTCAGGACACAACACAAGCAACACTGGTGGTGGTGTCAGAACACAACACAAGGAACACTGGTGGTGGTGTCAGAACACAACACAAGGAACATTGGTGGTGGTGTCAGAACACAACACAAGCAACACCGTGGTGGTGGTGTCAGAACACAACACAAGCAACACTGGTGGTGGTGTCAGAACACAACACAAGCAACACTGGTGGTGGTGTCAGAACACAACACAAGCAACACTGGTGGTGGTGTCAGAACACAACACAAGGAACACTGGTGGTGGTGTCAGAACACAACACAAGCAACACTGGTGGTGGTGTCAGAACACAACACAAGCAACACTGGTGGTGGTGTCAGAACACAACACAAGCAACACTGGTGGTGGTGTCAGAACACAACACAAGCAACACTGGTGGTGGTGTCAGAACACAACACAAGCAACACTGGTGGTGGTGTCAGAACACAACACAAGCAACACTGGTGGTGGTGTCAGAACACAACACAAGCAACACTGGTGGTGGTGTCAGAACACAACACAAGGAACACTGGTGGTGGTGTCAGAACACAACACAAGCAACACTGGTGGTGGTGTCAGAACACAACACAAGCAACACTGGTGGTGGTGTCAGGACACAACACAAGCAACACTGGTGGTGGTGTCAGAACACAAAACAAGCAACACTGGTGGTGGTGTCAGAACACAACACAAGCAACACTGGTGGTGGTGTCAGAACACAACACAAGCAACACTGGTTGTGGTGTCAGAACACAACACAAGCAACACTGGTGGTGGTGTCAGAACACAACACAAGCAACACTGGTGGTGGTGTCAGAACACAACACAAGCAACACTGGTGGTGGTGTCAGGACACAACACAAGCAACACTGGTGGTGGTGTCAGAACACAACACAAGCAACACTGGTGGTGGTGTCAGAACACAACACAAGGAACACTGGTGGTGGTGTCAGAACACAACACAAGGAACACTGGTGGTGGTGTCAGAACACAACACAAGCAACACTGGTGGTGGTGTCAGAACACAACACAAGAAACACCGTTATGGTGGTGTCAGAACACAACACAAGGAACACTGGTGGTGGTGTCAGAACACAACACAAGGAACATTAGTGGTGGTGTCAGAACACAACACAAGCAACACTGGTGGTGGTGTCAGTACACAACACAAGCAACACTGGTGGTGGTGTCAGAACACAACACAAGCAACACTGGTGGTGGTGTCAGAACACAACACAAGCAACACTGGTGGTGGTGTCAGAACACAACACAAGCAACACTGGTGGTGGTGTCAGAACACAACACAAGGAACACTGGTGGTGGTGTCAGAACACAACACAAGCAACACCGTGGTGGTGGTGTCAGAACACAACACAAGCAACACCGTGGTGGTGGTGTCAGAACACAACACAAGCAACACTGGTGGTGGTGTCAGAACACAACACAAGCAACACTGGTGGTGGTGTCAGAACACAACACAAGGAACACTGGTGGTGGTGTCAGAACACAACACAAGCAACACTGGTGGTGGTGTCAGAACACAACACAAGCAACACTGGTGGTGGTGTCAGCACACAACACAAGGAACACTGGTGGTGGTGTCAGAACACAACACAAGGAACACTGGTGGTGGTGTCAGAACACAACACAAGCAACACTGGTGGTGGTGTCAGAACACAACACAAGGAACACTGGTGGTGGTGTCAGAACACAACACAAGCAACACTGGTGGTGGTGTCAGAACACAACACAAGCAACACTGGTGGTGGTGTCAGAACACAACACAAGCAACACTGGTGGTGGTGTCAGAACACCAACACAAGCAACACTGGTGGTGGTGTCAGAACACAACACAAGGAACACTGGTGGTGGTGTCAGAACACAAACACAAGGAACACTGGTGGTGGTGTCAGAACACAACACAAGGAACACTGGTGGTGGTGTCAGAACACAACACAAGCAACACTGGTGGTGGTGTCAGAACACAACACAAGCAACACTGGTGGTGGTGTCAGAACACAACACAAGCAACACTGGTGGTGGTGTCAGAACACAACACAAGCAACACTGGTGGTGGTGTCAGAACACAACACAAGCAACACTGGTGGTGGTGTCAGAACACAACACAAGGCAACACTGGTGGTGGTGTCAGAACACAACACAAGGCAACACTGGTGGTGGTGTCAGAACACAACACAAGCAACACTGGTGGTGGTGTCAGAACACAACACAGTAACACTGGTGGTGGTGTCAGAACACAAACACAAGCAACACTGGTGGTGGTGTCAGAACACAACACAAGCAACACTGGTGGTGGTGTCAGAACACAACACAAGTCAACACTGGTGTGGTGTCAGAACACAACACAAGCAACACTGGTGGTGGTGTCAGAACACAACACAAGGAACACTGGTGTTGGTGTCAGAACACAACACAAGGAACACTGGTGGTGGTGTCAGAACACAACACAAGGAACACTGGTGGTGGTGTCAGAACACAACACAAGGAACACTGGTGGTGGTGTCAGAACACAACACAAGGAACACTGGTGGTGGTGTCAGAACACAACACAAGCAACACTGGTGGTGGTGTCAGAACACAACACAAGCAACACTGGTGGTGGTGTCAGAACACAACACAAGGAACCACTGGTGGTGGTGTCAGAACACAACACAAGCAACACTGGTGGTGGTGTCAGAACACAACACAAGGCAACACTGGTGGTGGTGTCAGAACACAACACAAGCAACACTGGTGGTGGGTCCGAACACAACACAAGCAACACTGGTGGTGGTGTCAGAACACAACACAAGCAACACTGGTGGGTGGTGTCAGAACACAACACAAGCAACACTGGTGGTGGTGTCAGAACACAACACAAGCAACACTGGTGGTGGTGTCAGAACACAACACAAGCAACACTGGTGGTGGTGTCAGAACACAACACAAGGAACACCGTGGTGGTGGTGTCAGAACACAACACAAGCAACACTGGTGGTGGTGTCAGAACACAACACAAGCAACACTGGTGGTGGTGTCAGAACACAACACAAGCAACACTGGTGGTGGTGTCAGAACACAACACAAGCAACACTGGTGGTGGTGTCAGAACACAACACAAGGAACATTGGTGGTGGTGTCAGAACACAACACAAGCAACACACGTGGTGGTGGTGTCAGAACACAACACAAGCAACACTGGTGGTGGTGTCAGAACACAACACAAGGAACACCGTGGTGGTGGTGTCAGAACACAAGGCAACACTGGTGGTGGTGTCAGAACACAACACAAGGAACACTGGTGGTGGTGTCAGAACACAACACAAGCAACACTGGTGGTGGTGTCAGAACACAACACAAGGCAACACTGGTGGTGGTGTCAGAACACAACACAAGCAACACTGGTGGTGGTGTCAGGACACAAGGAACACCGTGGTGGTGGTGTCAGAACACAACACAAGGAACACCGTGGTGGTGGTGTCAGAACACAACACAAGGAACACCGTGGTGGTGGTGTCAGAACACAACACAAGGCAACACTGGTGGTGGTGTCAGAACACAACACAAGCAACACTGGTGGTGGTGTCAGAACACAACACAAGGCAACACTGGTGGTGGTGTCAGAACACAACACAAGCAACACTGGTGGTGGTGTCAGAACACAACACAAGGAACACTGGTGGTGGTGTCAGAACACAACACAAGGAAACACTGGTGGCTGGTGTCAGAACA
The DNA here is from genome assembly GCF_040958095.1 of Procambarus clarkii. Taxonomy (NCBI): domain Eukaryota; kingdom Metazoa; phylum Arthropoda; class Malacostraca; order Decapoda; family Cambaridae; genus Procambarus; species Procambarus clarkii. The sequence goes on from NC_091171.1 coordinate 49,453,523, forward strand.
CAACACAAGGAACACTGGTGGTGGTTGTCCAGAACAAACACAAAGCAACACTGGTGGTGGTGTCAGAACACAACACAAGGAACACTGGTGGTGGTGTCAGAACACAACACAAGCAACCACTGGTGTTGGTGTCAGAACACAACAGAAAGCAACCACACAAGTACCTGGTGGTGGTGTCAGAACACAACACAAGCAACACTGGTGGTGGTGTCGAACACAACACAAGCAACACTGGTGGTGGTGTCAGAACACAACACAAGGAAACACTGGTGGTTGGTGTCAGAACACAACACAAGGAACACTGGTGGTGGTGTCAGAACACAACACAAGGAACCACTGGTGTTGGTGTCAGAACACAACACAAGCAACACTGGTGGTGGTGTCAGAACACATAACAAGAACAATGGTGGTGGTGTCGAACACAACACAAGCAACACTGGTGGTGGTGTCAGAACACAACACAAGCAACACTGGTGGTGGTGTCAGACACAACACAAGCAACACTGGTGGTGGTGTCAGAACACAACACAAGGCAACACTGGTGGTGGTTGTCAGAACACAACACAAGCAACACTGGTGGTGGTGTCAGAACACAACACAAGGCAACACTGGTTGGTGGTGTCAGAACACAACACAAGCAACACTGGTGGTGGTGTCAGAACACAACACAAGCAACACTGGTGGTGAGTGTCAGAACACAACACAAGCAACACTGGTGGTGGTGTCAGAACACAACACAAGCAACACTGGTGGTGGTGTCAGAACACAACACAAGCAACACTGGTGGTGGTGTCAGAACACAACACAAGGAACACTGGTGGTGGTGTCAGAACACAACACAAGGAACACTGGTGGTGGTGTCAGAACACAACACAAGCAACACTGGTGGTGGTGTCAGAACACAACACAAGCAACACTGGTTGTGGTGTCAGAACACAACACAAGCAACACTGGTGGTGGTGTCAGAACACAACACAAGGAACACTGGTGGTGGTGTCAGAACACAACACAAGGAACACTGGTGGTGGTGTCAGAACACAACACAAGGAACACTGGTGGTGGTGTCAGAACACAACACAAGCAACACTGGTGGTGGTGTCAGAACACAACACAAGGAACACTGGTGGTGGTGTCAGAACACAACACAAGCAACACTGGTGGTGGTGTCAGAACACAACACAAGCAACACTGGTGGTGGTGTCAGGACACAACACAAGCAACACTGGTGGTGGTGTCAGAACACAACACAAGCAACACTGGTGGTGGTGTCAGAACACAACACAAGCAACACTGGTGGTGGTGTCAGAACACAACACAAGGAACACTGGTTGTGATGTCAGAACACAACACAAGAAACACTGGTGGTGGTGTCAGAACACAACACAAGCAACACTGGTGGTGGTGTCAGAACACATTACAAGGAACACTGGTGGTGGTGTCAGAACACAACACAAGCAACACACCGTGGTGGTGGTGTCAGAACACAACACAAGCAACACCGTGGTGGTGGTGTCAGAACACAACACAAGCAACACTGGTGGTGGTGTCAGAACACAACACAAGCAACACTGGTGGTGGTGTCAGAACACAACACAAGGAACACTGGTGGTGGTGTCAGAACACAACACAAGCAACACTGGTGGTGGTGTCAGAACACACACAAGGAACACTGGTGGTGGTGTCAGCACACAACACAAGGAACACTGGTGGTGGTGTCAGAACACAACACAAGGAACACTGGTGGTGGTGTCAGAACACAACACAAGCAACACTGGTGGTGGTGTCAGAACAACACAAGGAACACTGGTGGTGGTGTCAGAACACAACACAAGCAACACTGGTGGTGGTGTCAGAACACAACACAAGCAACACTGGTGGTGGTGTCAGAACACAACACAAGCAACACTGGTGGTGGTGTCAGAACACAACACAAGCAACACTGGTGGTGGTGTCAGAACACAACACAAGGAACACTGGTGGTGGTGTCAGAACACAACACAAGGAACACTGGTGGTGGTGTCAGAACACAACACAAGGAACACTGGTGGTGGTGTCAGAACACAACACAAGCAACACTGGTGGTGGTGTCAGGACACAACACAAGCAACACTGGTGGTGGTGTCAGAACACAACACAAGCAACACTGGTGGTGGTGTCAGAACACAACACAAGCAACACTGGTGGTGGTGTCAGAACACAACACAAGCAACACTGGTTGTGGTGTCAGAACACAACACAAGCAACACTGGTGGTGGTGTCAGAACACAACCCAAGCAACACTGGTGGTGGTGGTGTCAGAACACACAAGCAACCACTGGTGGTGGTGTCAGGACACAACACAAGTAACACTGGTGGTGGTGTCAGAACACAACACAAGCAACA
>NC_091172.1:300000-424964 GCF_040958095.1 Procambarus clarkii
GGGATATTTTGGATATTTCGAAAACTGCAGGGGAGTTTGTGCGAAATGGGGTTCACTGCCGCTTTCAAGACTTGGCATATGTTGGGGTATAAATTGTCGTAATTTCAAACCGCGAATACGTGCATAGAGCCAGAATTTGGCTCCAAAATATGGCTCAGGCCTCGAAATTGAGATGTTTGTGATATTTTGAAAACTGCAGGGAGGGTTTGGGACAAATGTGACCAAACGCCGCTTTCAGTACTTGGTATATGTTGGGTATAAAAAAGTCGTAACTTCAAACTGCGAATACGTGCAGAGAGCCAGAACTTGGCTCCAAAATATGGCTCAGGCCTCGAAATTGGGATGTTTGGGATATTTTGAAAACTGCAGGGGGGATTGAGACATATGTGACCAAAAGCCGCTTTCAGTACTTGGCATATATTGGGTATATAAATTCAAAAATTCAAACAGCAAATACGTGCAGAGAGCCAGAATTTGGCTCCAAAATATGGCTCATGCCTCGAAATTGAGATGTTTGGGATATTTTGAAAACTGCAGGGAGGTTTGGGATAATTGTGACCAAACGCCACTTACAATACTTGGCATATGTTGGGTATAAAAAGTCGTAATTTCAAACTGCGAATACGTGCAGAGAGTCAGAATTTGGCTCCAAAATATGGCTCAGGCCTCAAAATTGGGATATTTGGGATATTTCGAAAACTGCAGGGGAGTTTGTGCAAAATGTGACTCACTGCCGCTTTCAGAACTTGGCATATGTTTGGTATAAAATCTCGTAATTTCAAACCGCGAATGAATCGCTTTCAGTACTTGGCATATGTTGGGCATAAAAATTCGTATTTTCAAACTGGCATAGAGCCAGAATTTGGCTCCAAAATATGGCTCTGGCCTCGAAATTGGGATGTTTGGGATATATTGAAAACTGCAGGGGGTGTTTGGGACAAATGTGACCAAACACCGCTTTCTGTACTTGGTATATGTTGGGTATAAAAAAGTCGTAATTTCAAACTGTGAATACGTGCAGAGAGCCAGAATTTAGCTCCAAAATATAGCTCAGGCCTCGAAATTGGGATGTTTGGGATATTTTGAAAACTGCAGGGGGGATTGAGACAAATGTGACCAAACGCCGCTTTCAGTACTTGGCATTTGTTGGGTATAAAAAAGTGGTAATTTCAAACTGCGAATACGTGCAGAGAGCCAGAATTTGGCTCCAAAATGTGGCACAGGCCTCAAAATTGGGATATTTATGATATTTCAAAAACTGCAGGGGAGTTTGTGCGAAATGTGACTCACTGCCGCTTTCAGGAATTGGCATATGTTGGGTATAAAATGTCTTAATTTCAAACCGCGAATACATGCATAGAGCCAGAATTTGGCTCCAAAATATTGCTCAGGCCTCGAAATTGGGATGTTTGGGATATTTTGAAAACTGCAGGGGGGGTTTGGGACAAATGTGACCAAACGCCGCTTTCAGTACTTGGCATATGTTGGGCATAAAAATTCGTATTTTCAAACTGCGAATACGTGCAGAGAGCCAGAATTTGGCTCGAAAATATTGCTCAGTCCTTGAAATTGGGATATTTGGGATATTTCGAACACTGCAAGGGAGTTTGTGCAAAATGTGACTCACTGCATGCCGCTTTCAGTACTTGGCATATGTTGGGTAAAAAAATCGTAATATTAAACTGCGAATACGTGGAGAGAGCCAGAATTTGGCTCCATAATATGGCTCAGGCCTCGATATTGGGATATTTGGGATATTTCGAAAACTGCAAGGGAGTTTGTGCAAAATTTGACTTACTGCCGCTTTCAGGACTTGGCATATGTTGGGCATAAAAATTCGTAATTTCAAACTGCGAATACGTGCGTAGAGCCAGAATTTGGCTCAAAAATCTTGCTCTGTCCTCGAAATTGGGATTTTTGGGATATTTTAAAAACTCCAGGGGTGTTTGGGACCAATATGACCAAACGCCGCTTTCAGAACTTGGCATATGTTGGGTATAAAAAGTCGTAATTTCAAACTGCGAATACGTTCAGAGAGCCAGAATTTGGTTCCAAAATATGGCTCAGGCCTCGAAATTGGGATATTTGGGATATTTCGAAAACTGCAGGGGAGTTTGTGCGAAATGAGGCTCACTGCCGCTTTCAAGACTTGGCATATGTTGGCTATAAAATGTCGTAATTTCAAACCGCGAATACGTGCATAGAGCCAGAATTTTGCTACAAAATATGGCTCAGGCCTCGAAATTGGGATGTTTGTGTTATTTTGAAAACTGCAGGGAGGGTTTGGGACAAATGTGACCAAACGCCGCTTTCAGTACTTGGTATATGTTGGGTAAAAAAAAAGTCGTAATTTCAAACTGCGAATACGTGCAGAGAGCCAGATCTTGGCTCCAAAATATGGCTCAGGTCTCGAAATTGGGATGTTTAGGATATTTTGAAAACTGCAGGGGGGATTGAGACAAATGTGACCAAACGCCGCTTTCAGTACTTGGCATATGTTGGGTATATAAATTCAAAAATTCAAACTGCGAATACGTGCAGAGAGCCAGAATTTGGCTCCAAAATATGGCTCATGCCTCGAAATTGAGATGTTTGGGATATTTTGAAAACTGCAGGGAGGTTTGGGACAAATGTGACCAAATGCCACTTACAGTACTTGGCATATGTTGGGTATAAAAAGTCGTAATTTCAAACTGCGAATACGTGCAGAGAGCTTGAATTTGGCTCCAAAATATGGCTCAGTCCTCGAAAGTGGGATGTTTGGCATATTTTGAAAACTGCAGGGGAGTTTGTTCAAAATGTGACTCATTGCCGCTTTCAGTACTTGGCATATGTTGGGTATAAAAAGTCGTATATCAAACTGCGAATACTTGCAGAGAGCCAAAATTAGGCTCCAAAATATTGCTCAGGCCTCGAAATTGGGATATTTGGGATATTTTGAAAACTGCAGGGGAGTTTGTGCAAAATGTGACTCACTGCTGCTTTCAGTACTTGGCATATGTTGGGTATAAAAAGTCGTAATTTCAAACTGCGAATACGTGCAGAGAGCCAGAATTAAGATCCAAAATATGGCTCAGGCGTCGAAATTGTGATATTTGGGATATTTCGAAAACTGCAAGGGAGTTTGTTCAAAATGTGACTCACTGCCGCTTTCAGAAATTGGCATATGTTGGGTATAAAAAGTCGTAATTTCAATCTGCGAATACGTGCATAGAGCCAGAATTTGGCTCCAAAATATGGGTGAGGCCTCGAAATTGGGATGTTTGGGATATTTTTAAAACTGCAGGGAGGTTTGGGACAAATGTGACCAAACGCCACTTTCAGTACTTGGCATATGTTGGGTATAAAAATTCGTAATTTCAAACTGCGAATATGTGCAAAGAGCCAGAATTTTGCTCAAAAATATGGCTCAGGCCTCAAAATTGGGATATTTGGGATATTTCGAAAACTGCAGGGGAGTTTGTGCGAAATGTGACTCACTGCCGCTTTCAGGACTTGGCATATGTTGGGTTAAAAATGTCGTAATTTTAAACTGCGAATACGTGCATAGAGCCAGAACTTTGTTCCAAAATATGGCTCAGGCCTCGAAATTGGGATGTTTGGGATATTTTGAAAACTGTAGGGGGGGTTTGGGACAAATGTGACCAAACGCCGCGTTCAGTACTAGGCATATGTTGGGTATAGAAATCGTAATATTAAATTGCGAATACGTGGAGAGAGCCAGAATTTGGCTCCATAATATGGCTCAGGCCTTGATATTGGGATATTTAGGATATTTCGAAAACTTCAGGGGAGTTTGTGCAAAATTTGACTTACTGCCGCTTTCAGGACTTGGCATATCTTGGGTATAAAAAGTCGTAATTTCAAACTGCGAATACGTGCATAGAGCGAGAATTTGGCTCAAAAATATTGCTCTGTCCTCGAAATTGGAATTTTTGGGATATTTTAAAAACTTCAGGGGGGTTTGGGACCAATATGACTAAACGCCGCTTTCAGAACTTGGCATATGTTGGGTATAAAAAGTCGTAATTTCAAACAGCGAATACGTGCAGAGAGCTTGAATTTGGCTCCAAAATATGGCTCAGGCCTCGAATGTGGGATGTTTGGGATATTTTGAAAACTGCAGGGGAGTTTGTGCAAAATGTGACTCACTGCCGCTTTCAGTACTTGGCATATGTTGGGTATAAAAAGTCGTAATATCAAACTGCGAATACTTGCAGAGAGCCAAAATTTGGCTCCAAAATATTGCTCAGGCCTCGAAATTGGGATATTTGGGATATTTTGAAAACTGCAGGAAAGTTTGTGCAAAATGTGACTCACTGCTGCTTTCAGTACTTGGCATATGTTGGGTATAAAAAGTCGTAATATCAAACTGCGAATACGTGCATAGAGCCAGAATTTTGCTCCAAAATATGGTTCAGGCCTCGAAATTGGGATGTTTGGGCTATTTTGAAAACTGCATGGGGGGATTAGGACAAATATGACCACACGCCGCGTTCAGTACGGGGCATATGTTGGGTATAAAAAAGTCGTAATTTAAAACTGCGAATACGTGCAGAGAGCCAGAATTTGGCCCCAAAATTTGGCTCAGGCCTCGAAATTGGGATATTTTGGATATTTCGAAAACTGCAGGGGAGTTTGTGCGAAATGGGACTCACTGCCGCTTTCAAGACTTGGCATATGTTGGGTATAAAATGTCGTAATTTCAAACCGCGGATACATACATAGAACAAGAATTTGGCTCCAAAATATGGCTCAGGCCTCGAAATTGGGATGTTTGTGATATTTTGAAATCTGCAGGGAGGGTTTGGGACAAATGTGACCAAACGCCGCTTTCAGTACTTGGTATATGTTGGGTATAAAAAAGGCGTAATTTCAAACTGCGAATACGTGCAGAGAGCCAGAATTTTGCTCCAAAATATGGTTGAGGCCTCGAAATTGTGATGTTTGGGATATTTTGAAAACTGCAGGGAGGTTTGGGACAAATGTAACCAAACGCCGCTTTCAGTACTTGGCATATGTTGGGTATAAAAAAGTCGTAGTTTCAAACTGCGAATACGTACAGAGAGCCTGAATTTGGCTTCAAAATATGGCTCAGGCTTCGAAATTAGGATATTTGGGATATTTCGAAAACTGCAGGGAGGTTTGGGACAAATGTGATCAAACGCCACTTTCAGTACTTGGCATATGTTGGCTATAAAATGTCGTAATTTCAAACCGCGAATACGTGCATAGAGCCAGAATTTTGCTACAAAATATGGCTCAGGCCTCGAAATTGGGATGTTTGTGTTATTTTGAAAACTGCAGGGAGGGTTTGGGACAAATGTGACCAAACGCCGCTTTCAGTACTTGGTATATGTTGGGTAAAAAAAAGTCGTAATTTCAAACTGCGAATACGTGTAGAGAGCCAGATCTTGGCTCCAAAATATGGCTCAGGTCTCGAAATTGGGATGTTTGGGATATTTTGAAAACTGCAGGGGGGATTGAGACAAATGTGACCAAACGCCGCTTTCAGTACTTGGCATATGTTGGGTATAAAAAGTCGTAATTTCAAACTGCGAATACGTGCAGAGAGCCAGAATTAAGATCCAAAATATGGCTCAGGCGTCGAAATTGTGATATTTGGGATATTTCGAAAACTGCAAGGGAGTTTGTTCAAAATGTGACTCACTGCCGCTTTCAGAAATTGGCATATGTTGGGTATAAAAAGTCGTAATTTCAATCTGCGAATACGTGCATAGAGCCAGAATTTGGCTCCAAAATATGGGTGAGGCCTCGAAATTGGGATGTTTGGGATATTTTTAAAACTGCAGGGAGGTTTGGGACAAATGTGACCAAACGCCACTTTCAGTACTTGGCATATGTTGGGTATAAAAGTTCGTAATTTCAAACTGCGAATATGTGCAAAGAGCCAGAATTTTGCTCAAAAATATGGCTCAGGCCTCAAAATTGGGATATTTGGGATATTTCGAAAACTGCAGGGGAGTTTGTGCGAAATGTGACTCACTGCCGCTTTCAGGACTTGGCATATGTTGGGTTAAAAATGTCGTAATTTTAAACTGCGAATACGTGCATAGAGCCAGAATTTTGTTCCAAAATATGGCTCAGGCCTCGAAATTGGGATGTTTGGGATATTTTGAAAACTGTAGGGGGGGTTTGGGACAAATGTGACCAAACGCCGCGTTCAGTACTAGGCATATGTTGGGTATAGAAATCGTAATATTAAATTGCGAATACGTGGAGAGAGCCAGAATTTGGCTCCATAATATGGCTCAGGCCTTGATATTGGGATATTTAGGATATTTCGAAAACTTCAGGGGAGTTTGTGCAAAATTTGACTTACTGCCGCTTTCAGGACTTGGCATATCTTGGGTATAAAAAGTCGTAATTTCAAACTGCGAATACGTGCATAGAGCGAGAATTTGGCTCAAAAATATTGCTCTGTCCTCGAAATTGGAATTTTTGGGATATTTTTAAAACTTCAGGGGGGTTTGGGACCAATATGACTAAATGCCGCTTTCAGAACTTGGCATATGTTGGGTATAAAAAGTCGTAATTTCAAACAGCGAATACGTGCAGAGAGCTTGAATTTGGCTCCAAAATATGGCTCAGGCCTCGAATGTGGGATGTTTGGGATATTTTGAAAACTGCAGGGGAGTTTGTGCAAAATGTGACTCACTGCCGCTTTCAGTACTTGGCATATGTTGGGTATAAAAAGTCGTAATATCAAACTGCGAATACTTGCAGAGAGCCAAAATTTGGCTCCAAAATATTGCTCAGGCCTCGAAATTGGGATATTTGGGATATTTTGAAAACTGCAGGAAAGTTTGTGCAAAATGTGACTCACTGCTGCTTTCAGTACTTGGCATATGTTGGGTATAAAAAGTCGTAATATCAAACTGCGAATACGTGCATAGAGCCAGAATTTTGCTCCAAAATATGGTTCAGGCCTCGAAATTGGGATGTTTGGGCTATTTTGAAAACTGCATGGGGGGATTAGGACAAATATGACCACACGCCGCGTTCAGTACGGGGCATATGTTGGGTATAAAAAAGTCGTAATTTAAAACTGCGAATACGTGCAGAGAGCCAGAATTTGGCCCCAAAATTTGGCTCAGGCCTCGAAATTGGGATATTTTGGATATTTCGAAAACTGCAGGGGAGTTTGTGCGAAATGGGACTCACTGCCGCTTTCAAGACTTGGCATATGTTGGGTATAAAATGTCGTAATTTCAAACCGCGGATACATACATAGAACAAGAATTTGGCTCCAAAATATGGCTCAGGCCTCGAAATTGGGATGTTTGTGATATTTTGAAATCTGCAGGGAGGGTTTGGGACAAATGTGACCAAACGCCGCTTTCAGTACTTGGTATATGTTGGGTATAAAAAAGGCGTAATTTCAAACTGCGAATACGTGCAGAGAGCCAGAATTTTGCTCCAAAATATGGTTGAGGCCTCGAAATTGTGATGTTTGGGATATTTTGAAAACTGCAGGGAGGTTTGGGACAAATGTAACCAAACGCCGCTTTCAGTACTTGGCATATGTTGGGTATAAAAAAGTCGTAGTTTCAAACTGCGAATACGTACAGAGAGCCTGAATTTGGCTTCAAAATATGGCTCAGGCTTCGAAATTAGGATATTTGGGATATTTCGAAAACTGCAGGGAGGTTTGGGACAAATGTGATCAAACGCCACTTTCAGTACTTGGCATATGTTGGCTATAAAATGTCGTAATTTCAAACCGCGAATACGTGCATAGAGCCAGAATTTTGCTACAAAATATGGCTCAGGCCTCGAAATTGGGATGTTTGTGTTATTTTGAAAACTGCAGGGAGGGTTTGGGACAAATGTGACCAAACGCCGCTTTCAGTACTTGGTATATGTTGGGTAAAAAAAAGTCGTAATTTCAAACTGCGAATACGTGTAGAGAGCCAGATCTTGGCTCCAAAATATGGCTCAGGTCTCGAAATTGGGATGTTTGGGATATTTTGAAAACTGCAGGGGGGATTGAGACAAATGTGACCAAACGCCGCTTTCAGTACTTGGCATATGTTGGGTATATAAATTCAAAAATTCAAACTGCGAATACGTGCAGAGAGCCAGAATTTGGCTCCAAAATATGGCTCATGCCTCGAAATTGAGATGTTTGGGATATTTTGAAAACTGCAGGGAGGTTTGGGACAAATGTGACCAAATGCCACTTACAGTACTTGGCATATGTTGGGTATAAAAAGTCGTAATTTCAAACTGCGAATACGTGCAGAGAGCTTGAATTTGGCTTCAAAATATGGCTCAGGCCTCGAAAGTGGGATGTTTGGCATATTTTGAAAACTGCAGGGGAGTTTGTGCAAAATGTGACTCATTGCCGCTTTCAGTACTTGGCATATGTTGGGTATAAAAAGTCGTATATCAAACTGCGAATACTTGCAGAGAGCCAAAATTAGGCTCCAAAATATTGCTCAGGCCTCGAAATTGGGATATTTGGGATATTTTGAAAACTGCAGGGGAGTTTGTGCAAAATGTGACTCACTGCTGCTTTCAGTACTTGGCATATGTTGGGTATAAAAAGTCGTAATTTCAAACTGCGAATACGTGCAGAGAGCCAGAATTAAGATCCAAAATATGGCTCAGGCGTCGAAATTGTGATATTTGGGATATTTCGAAAACTGCAAGGGAGTTTGTTCAAAATGTGACTCACTGCCGCTTTCAGAAATTGGCATATGTTGGGTATAAAAAGTCGTAATTTCAATCTGCGAATACGTGCATAGAGCCAGAATTTGGCTCCAAAATATGGGTGAGGCCTCGAAATTGGGATGTTTGGGATATTTTTAAAACTGCAGGGAGGTTTGGGACAAATGTGACCAAACGCCACTTTCAGTACTTGGCATATGTTGGGTATAAAAATTCGTAATTTCAAACTGCGAATATGTGCAAAGAGCCAGAATTTTGCTCAAAAATATGGCTCAGGCCTCAAAATTGGGATATTTGGGATATTTCGAAAACTGCAGGGGAGTTTGTGCGAAATGTGACTCACTGCCGCTTTCAGGACTTGGCATATGTTGGGTTAAAAATGTCGTAATTTTAAACTGCGAATACGTGCATAGAGCCAGAATTTTGTTCCAAAATATGGCTCAGGCCTCGAAATTGGGATGTTTGGGATATTTTGAAAACTGTAGGGGGGGTTTGGGACAAATGTGACCAAACGCCGCGTTCAGTACTAGGCATATGTTGGGTATAGAAATCGTAATATTAAATTGCGAATACGTGGAGAGAGCCAGAATTTGGCTCCATAATATGGCTCAGGCCTTGATATTGGGATATTTAGGATATTTCGAAAACTTCAGGGGAGTTTGTGCAAAATTTGACTTACTGCCGCTTTCAGGACTTGGCATATCTTGGGTATAAAAAGTCGTAATTTCAAACTGCGAATACGTGCATAGAGCGAGAATTTGGCTCAAAAATATTGCTCTGTCCTCGAAATTGGAATTTTTGGGATATTTTAAAAACTTCAGGGGGGTTTGGGACCAATATGACTAAACGCCGCTTTCAGAACTTGGCATATGTTGGGTATAAAAAGTCGTAATTTCAAACAGCGAATACGTGCAGAGAGCTTGAATTTGGCTCCAAAATATGGCTCAGGCCTCGAATGTGGGATGTTTGGGATATTTTGAAAACTGCAGGGGAGTTTGTGCAAAATGTGACTCACTGCCGCTTTCAGTACTTGGCATATGTTGGGTATAAAAAGTCGTTATATCAAACTGCGAATACTTGCAGAGAGCCAAAATTTGGCTCCAAAATATTGCTCAGGCCTCGAAATTGGGATATTTGTTATATTTTGAAAACTGCAGGAAAGTTTGTGCAAAATGTGACTCACTGCTGCTTTCAGTACTTGGCATATGTTGGGTATAAAAAGTCGTAATATCAAACTGCGAATACGTGCATAGAGCCAGAATTTTGCTCCAAAATATGGTTCAGGCCTCGAAATTGGGATGTTTGGGCTATTTTGAAAACTGCATGGGGGGATTAGGACAAATATGACCACACGCCGCGTTCAGTACGGGGCATATGTTGGGTATAAAAAAGTCGTAATTTAAAACTGCGAATACGTGCAGAGAGCCAGAATTTGGCCCCAAAATTTGGCTCAGGCCTCGAAATTGGGATATTTTGGATATTTCGAAAACTGCAGGGGAGTTTGTGCGAAATGGGACTCACTGCCGCTTTCAAGACTTGGCATATGTTGGGTATAAAATGTCGTAATTTCAAACCGCGGATACATACATAGAACAAGAATTTGGCTCCAAAATATGGCTCAGGCCTCGAAATTGGGATGTTTGTGATATTTTGAAATCTGCAGGGAGGGTTTGGGACAAATGTGACCAAACGCCGCTTTCAGTACTTGGTATATGTTGGGTATAAAAAAGTCGTAATTTCAAACTGCGAATACGTGCAGAGAGCCAGAATTTTGCTCCAAAATATGGTTGAGGCCTCGAAATTGTGATGTTTGGGATATTTTGAAAACTGCAGGGAGGTTTGGGACAAATGTAACCAAACGCCGCTTTCAGTACTTGGCATATGTTGGGTATAAAAAAGTCGTAGTTTCAAACTGCGAATACGTGCAGAGAGCCTGAATTTGGCTTCAAAATATGGCTCAGGCTTCGAAATTAGGATATTTGGGATATTTCGAAAACTGCAGGGAGGTTTGGGACAAATGTGATCAAACGCCACTTTCAGTACTTGGCATATGTTGGGTATAAAAAGTCGTAATTTCAAACTGCGAATACGTGCAGAGTGCCAGAATTTGGCTACAAAATATGGATCAGGCCTCAAAATTGGGATGTTTGGGATATTTTGAAAACTGCAGGGGGGGTTTGGGGCAAATGTGACCAAACGCCGCGTTCAGTACTGGGCATATGTTGGGTATAAAAAATTCGTAATTTCAAACTGCGAATACGTGCAGAGTGCCAGAATTTTGCTACAAAATATGGCTCAGGCCTCGAAATTGGGATGTTTGTGTTATTTTGAAAACTGCAGGGAGGGTTTGGGACAAATGTGACCAAACGCCGCTTTCGGTACTTGGTATATGTTGGATATAAAAAAGTCGTAATTTCAAACTGCGAATACGTGCAGAGAGCCAGAACTTGGCTCCAAAATATGGCTCAGGCCTCGAAATTGGGATGTTTGGGATATTTTGAAAACTGCAGGGGGGATTGAGACAAATGTGACCAAACGCCGCTTTCAGTACTTGGCATATGTTGGGTATATAAATTAAAAAATTCAAACTGCGAATACGTGCAGAGAGCCAGAATTTGGCTCCAAAATATGGCTCATGCCTCGAAATTGAGATGTTTGGGATATTTTGAAAACTGCAGGGAGGTTTGGGACAAATGTGACCAAACGCCACTTACAGTACTTGGCATATGTTGGGTATAAAAAGTCGTAATTTCAAACTGCGAATGCGTGCAGAGAGCTTGAATTTGGCTCCAAAATACGGCTCAGGCCTCGAAAGTGGGATGTTTGGCATATTTTGAAAACTGCAGGGGAGTTTGTGCAAAATGTGACAAACTGCCGCTTTCAGTACTTGGCATATGTTGGGTATAAAAAGTCGTATATCAAACTGCGAATACTTGCAGAGAGCCGAAATTAGGCTCCAAAATATTGCTCAGGCCTCGAAATTGGGATATTTGGGATATTTTGAAAACTGCAGGGGAGTTTGTGCAAAATGTGACTCACTGCTGCTTTCAGTACTTGGCATATGTTGGGTATAAAAATTCGTAATTTCAAACTGCGAATACGTGCAGAGAGCCAGAATTAAGATCCAAAATATGGCTCAGGCGTCGAAATTGTGATATTTGGGATATTTCGAAAACTGCCAGGGAGTTTGTTCAAAATGTGACTCACTGCCGCTTTCAGAAATTGGCATATGTTGGGTATAAAAAGTCGTAATTTCAATCTGCGAATACGTGCATAGAGCCAGAATTTGGCTCCAAAATATGGGTGAGGCCTCGAAATTGGGATGTTTGGGATATTTTTAAAACTGCAGGGAGGTTTGGGACAAATGTGACCAAACGCCACTTTCAGTACTTGGCATATGTTGGGTATAAAAATTCGTAATTTCAAACTGCGAATATGTGCAAAGAGCCAGAATTTTGCTCAAAAATATGGCTCAGGCCTCAAAATTGGGATATTTGGGATATTTCGAAAACTGCAGGGGAGTTTGTGCGAAATGTGACTCACTGCCGCTTTCAGGACTTGGCATATGTTGGGTTAAAAATGTCGTAATTTTAAACTGCGAATACGTGCATAGAGCCAGAATTTTGTTCCAAAATATGGCTCAGGCCTCGAAATTGGGATGTTTGGGATATTTTGAAAACTGTAGGGGGGGTTTGGGACAAATGTGACCAAACGCCGCGTTCAGTACTAGGCATATGTTGGGTATAGAAATCGTAATATTAAATTGCGAATACGTGGAGAGAGCCAGAAATTGGCTCCATAATATGGCTCAGGCCTTGATATTGGGATATTTAAGATATTTCGAAAACTTCAGGGGAGTTTGTGCAAAATTTGACTTACTGCCGCTTTCAGGACTTGGCATATCTTGGGTATAAAAAGTCGTAATTTCAAACTGCGAATACGTGCATAGAGCGAGAATTTGGCTCAAAAATATTGCTCTGTCCTCGAAATTGGAATTTTTGGGATATTTTAAAAACTTCAGGGGGGTTTGGGACCAATATGACTAAACGCCGCTTTCAGAACTTGGCATATGTTGGGTATAAAAAGGCGTAATTTCAAACAGCGAATACGTGCAGAGAGCTTGAATTTGGCTCCAAAATATGGCTCAGGCCTCAAATGTGGGATGTTTGGGATATTTTGAAAACTGCAGGGGAGTTTGTGCAAAATGTGACTCACTGCCGCTTTCAGTACTTGGCATATGTTGGGTATAAAAAGTCGTAATATCAAACTGCGAATACTTGCAGAGAGCCAAAATTTGGCTCCAAAATATTGCTCAGGCCTCGAAATTGGGATATTTGGGATATTTTGAAAACTGCAGGAAAGTTTGTGCAAAATGTGACTCACTGCTGCTTTCAATACTTGGCATATGTTGGGTATAAAAAGTCGTAATATCAAACTGCGAATACGTGCATAGAGCCAGAATTTTGCTCCAAAATATGGTTCAGGCCTCGAAATTGGGATGTTTGGGCTATTTTGAAAACTGCATGGGGGGATTAGGACAAATATGACCACACGCCGCGTTCAGTACGGGGCATATGTTGGGTATAAAAAAGTCGTAATTTAAAACTGCGAATACGTGCAGAGAGCCAGAATTTGGCCCCAAAATTTGGCTCAGGCCTCGAAATTGGGATATTTTGGATATTTCGAAAACTGCAGGGGAGTTTGTGCGAAATGGGACTCACTGCCGCTTTCAAGACTTGGCATATGTTGGGTATAAAATGTCGTAATTTCAAACCGCGGATACATACATAGAACAAGAATTTGGCTCCAAAATATGGCTCAGGCCTCGAAATTGGGATGTTTGTGATATTTTGAAATCTGCAGGGAGGGTTTGGGACAAATGTGACCAAACTCCGCTTTCAGTACTTGGTATATGTTGGGTATAAAAAAGTCGTAATTTCAAACTGCGAATACGTGCAGAGAGCCAGAATTTTGCTCCAAAATATGGTTGAGGCCTCGAAATTGTAATGTTTGGGATATTTTGAAAACTGCAGGGAGGTTCGGGACAAATGTAACCAAACGCCGCTTTCAGTACTTGGCATATGTTGGGTATAAAAAAGTCGTAGTTTCAAACTGCGAATACGTGCAGAGAGCCTGAATTTGGCTTCAAAATATGGCTCAGGCTTCGAAATTAGGATATTTGGGATATTTCGAAAACTGCAGGGAGGTTTGGGACAAATGTGATCAAACGCCACTTTCAGTACTTGGCATATGTTGGATATAAAAAGTCGTAATTTCAAACTGCGAATACGTGCAGAGAGCCAGAATTTGGCTACAAAATATTGATCAGGCCTCAAAATTGGGATGTTTGGGATATTTTGAAAACTGCAGGGGGGGTTTGGGGCAAATGTGACCAAACGCCGCGTTCAGTACTGGGCATATGTTGGGTATAAAAAATTCGTAATTTCAAACTGCGAATACGTGCAGAGTGCCAGAATTTGGCTCCAAAATATGGCTCAGGCCTCAAAATTGGGATATTTTGGATATTTCGAAAACTGCAGAGGAGTTTGTGCGAAATGGGACTCACTGCCGCTTTCAAGACTTGGCATATGTTGGGTATAAATTGTCGTAATTTCAAACTGCGAATACGTGCAGAGAGCCAGAATTTGGCTCCAAAATATGGCTCAGGCCTCGAAATTGGGATGTTTGTGATATTTTGAAAACTGCAGGGAGGGTTTGGGACAAATGTGACCAAACGCCGCTTTCGGTACTTGGTATATGTTGGGTATAAAAAAGTCGTAATTTCAAACTGCGAATACGTGCAGAGAGCCAGAACTTGGCTCCAAAATATGGCTCAGGCCTCGAAATTGGGATGTTTGGGATATTTTGAAAACTGCAGGGGGGATTGAGACAAATGTGACCAAACGCGACTTTCAGTACTTGGCATATGTTGGGTATATAAATTAAAAAATTCAAACTGCGAATACGTGCAGAGAGCCAGAATTTGGCTCCAAAATATGGCTCATGCCTCGAAATTGAGATGTTTGGGATATTTTGAAAACTGCAGGGAGGTTTGGGACAAATGTGACCAAACGCCACTTACAGTACTTGGCATATGTTGGGTATAAAAAGTCGTAATTTCAAACTGCGAATGCGTGCAGAGAGCTTGAATTTGGCTCCAAAATACGGCTCAGGCCTCGAAAGTGGGATGTTTGGCATATTTTGAAAACTGCAGGGGAGTTTGTGCAAAATGTGACAAACTGCCGCTTTCAGTACTTGGCATATGTTGGGTATAAAAAGTCGTATATCAAACTGCGAATACTTGCAGAGAGCCGAAATTAGGCTCCAAAATATTGCTCAGGCCTCGAAATTGGGAAATTTGGGATATTTTGAAAACTGCAGGGGAGTTTGTGCAAAATGTGACTCATTGCTGCTTTCAGTACTTGGCATATGTTGGGTATAAAAAGTCGTAATTTCAATCTGCGAATACTTGCATAGAGCCAGAATTTGGCTCCAAAATATGGGTCAGGCCTCGAAATTGGGATGTTTGGGATATTTTGAAAACTGCAGGGAGGTGTGGGACAAATGTGACCAAACGCCACTTTCAGTACTTGGCATATGTTGGGTATAAAAAGTCGTAATTTCAAAATGCGAATATGTGCAAAGAGCCAGAATTTTGCTCAAAAATATGGCTCAGGCCTCAAAATTTGGATATTTCGGATATTTCGAAAACTGCAGGGGAGTTTGTGCGAAATGTGACTTACTGCTGCTTTCAGGACTTGGCATATGTTGGGTAAAAAATGTCGTAATTTCGAACTGCGAATACGTGCATAGAGCCAGAATTTTGTTCCAAAATATGGCTCAGGCCTCGAAATTGGGATGTTTGGGATATTTTGAAAACTGCAGGGGGGGTTTGGGACAAATGTGACCAAACGCCGCGTTCAGTACTGGGCGTATGTTGGGTATAAAAATCGTAATATTAAACTGCGAATACGTGGAGAGAGCCAGAATTTGGCTCCATAATATGGCTCAGGCCTTGATATTGGGATATTTGGGATATTTCGAAAACTTCAGGGGAGTTTGTGCAAAATTTGACTTACTGCCGCAATCAGGACTTGGCATATGTTGGGTATAAAAAGTCGTAATTTCAAACTGCGAATACGTGCATAGAGCGAGAATTTGGCTCAAAAATATTGCTCTGTCCTCGAAATTGGGATTTTTGGGATATTTTAAAAACTCCAGGGGGGTTTGGGACCAATATGACTAAACGCCGCTTTCAGAACTTGGCATATGTTAAGTATAAAAAGTCGTAATTTCAAACAGCGAATACGTGCAGAGAGCTTGAATTTGGCTCCAAAATATGGCTCAGGCCTCGAATGTGGGATGTTTGGGATATTTTGAAAACTGCAGGGGAGTTTGTACAAAATGTGACTCACTGCCGCTTTCAGTACTTGGCATATGTTGGGTATAAAAAGTCGTAATATTAAACTGCGAATACTTGCAGAGAGCCAAAATTTGGCTCCAAAATATTGGTCAGGCCTCGAAATTGGGATATTTGGGATATTTTGAAAACTGCAGGAAAGTTTGTGCAAAATGTGACTCACTGCTGCTTTCAGTACTTGGCATATGTTGGGTATAAAAAGTCGTAATTTCAATCTGCGAATACGTGCATAGAGCCAGAATTTTGCTCCAAAATATGGTTCAGGCCTCGAAATTGGGATGTTTGGGCTATTTTGAAAACTGCAGGGGGGGATTGGGACAAATGTGACCACACGCCGCGTTCAGTACTGGGCATATGTTGGGTATAAAAAAGTCGTAATTTAAAACTGCGAATATGTGCAAAGAGCCAGAATTTGGCCCCAAAATATGGCACAGGCCTCGAAATTGGGATATTTTGGATATTTCGAAAACTGCAGGGGAGTTTGTGTGAAATGGGACTCACTGCCGCTTTCAAGACTTGGCATATGTTGGGTATAAAATGTCTTAATTTCAAACCGCGGATACGTACATAGAACCAGAATTTGGCTCCAAAATATGGCTCAGGCCTCGAAATTGGGATGTTTGTGATATTTTGAAAACTGCAGGGAGGGTTTGGGACAAATGTGACCAAACGCCGCTTTCAGTACTTGGTATATGTTGGGTATAAAAAAGTCGTAATTTCAAACTGCGAATACGTGCAGAGAGCCAGAATTTGGCTCCAAAATATGGCTCAGGCTTCGAAATTAGGATATTTGGGATATTTCGAAAACTGCAGGGAGGTTTGGGACAAATGTGATCAAACGCCACTTTCAGTACTTGGCATATGTTGGGTATAAAAAGTCGTAATTCCAAACTGCGAATACGTGCAGAGAGCCAGAATTTAGCTCCAAAATATGGCTCAGGCCGCAAAATAGGGATATTTGGTATATTTCAAAAACTGCATTGGAGTTTGTGCGAAATGTGACTCACTGCCGCTTTCAGTACTTGGCATATGTTGGGTATAAAATATCGTAATTTCAAACCGCGAATACGTGCTTAGAGCCAGAATTTAGCTCTAAAATATGGCTCAGGCCTCGAAATTGGGATGTTTGGGATATTTCGAAAACTGCAGGGGAGTTTGTGCGAAAAGTGACTCACTGCTGCTTTTAGGGATTGGCATATGTTGGGTAAAAAATATCGTAATTTCAAACCACGAATACGTGCATAGAGCCAAAATTTGGCTCCAAAATATGGCTCAGGCCTCAAAATTGGGATGTTTGGGATATTTTGTAAACTGCAGGGGGGGTTTGGGACAAATGTGACCAAACGCCGCTTTCAGTACTTTGCATTTGTTGGGAATAAAATGTTGTAATTTCAAACCGCGTATACGTGCATAGAGCCAGACTTTGGCTCCAAAATATGGATCAGGCCTCGAAATTGGGATGTTTGTGATATTTTGAAAACTGCAGGGGGGGTTTGGGCCAAATGTGACCAAACGCCGTTTTCAGTACTTGGTATATGTTGGGCATAAAAACCGTAATATCAAACTGCGAATACTTGCAGAGAGCCAAAATTTGGCTCCAAAATATTGCTCAGGCCTCGAAATTGGGATATTTGGGATATTTCGAAAACTGCAGGGGAGTTTGTGCAAAATGTGACTCAATGCTGCTTTCAGTACTTGGCATATGTTGGGTATAAAATATCGTAATTTCAAACCGCGAATACGTGCATAGAGCCAGAATTTAGCTCTAAAATATGGCTCAGGCCTCGAAATTGCGATGTTTGGGATATTTTGAAAACTGCAGGGGGGGATTGGGACAAATGTGACCAAACGCCGCATTAAGTACTTGGCATATGTTGGGTAAAAAAAAGTTGTAAATTCAAACTGCGAATACATGCAGAGAGCTAGAATTTGGCTCCAAAATATGGGTCAGGCTTCGAAATTGGGATATTTTGGATATTTCGAAATCTGCATGGGAGTTTGTGCAAAATGGGACTCACTGCCACTTTCAGGACTTGGCATATGTTTGGTATAAAAAGTCATAATTTTAAACTGCGAATACGTGCATAGAGCCCGAATTTGGCTCTAAAATACTGCTCAGTCCTCGAAATTGGGATGTTTGGGATATTTTGAAAACAGCAGGGAGGTTTGGGACACATGTGACTAAACGCCACTTTCAGTACTTGGCATATGTTGGGTATAAAATGTCGGAATTTCAAACTGCGAATACGTGCAGAGAGCCAGAATTTGGCTCTAAAATATGGCTCAGGCCTCGAAATTGAGATGTTTGGGATATTTTGAAAACTGCAGGGGGGATTGGAACAAATGTGACCAACGCCACTTTCAGTACTTGGCATATGTTGGGTATAAAATGTCGTAATTTCAAACTGCGAATACGTGCAGAGAGCCAGAATTTAACTACAAAATATGGCTCAGGCCTCGAAATTGGGATGTGTGGGATATTTTGAAAACTGCAGGGGGGTTTTGGACAAATGTGACCAAATGCAGTTTTCAGTAATTGGCATATGTTATGTATAAAAATTCGTAATTTCAAACTGCGAATACGTGCAGAGAGCCAGAATTTGGCTCCAAAATATGGCTCAGGCCTCGAAATTGGAATATTTGGGATATTTTGAAAACTGCAGGGGGGATTGAGACAAATGTGACCAAACGCCGCTTTCAGTACTTGGCATATGTTGGGTATAAAAAAGTGGTAATTTAAAACTGCGAATACGTGCAGAGAGCCAAAATTTGGCTCCAAAATATTGCTCTAGCTTCGAAATTGGGATATTTGGGATATTTCGAAAACTGCAGGGTAGTTTGTGCGAAATGTGACTCACTGCCGCTTTCAGGACTTGGCATATGTTGGGTATAAAATGGCGTAATATCAAACCGCGAATACGTGCATAGAGCCAGAATTTGGCTCCAAAATATGGCTCAGGCCTCGAAATTGGGATGTTTGGGATATTTTGAAAACTGCAGGGGGAGTTTGGGACAAAGGTTACCAAACGCCGCTTTCAGTACTTGGCATATATTGGGTATAAAAAATTCGTAATTTCAAACTGCGAATACGTGCAGAGAGCCAGAATTTTGCTCCATAATATGGCTCAGGCCTCGATATTGTGATGATTGGGATATTTTGAAAACTGCAGGGAGGTTTGGGACTAATGTGACCAAACGCCACTTTCAGTACTTGGCATATGTTGGGTATAAAAAGTCGTAATTTCAAACTGCGAATACGTGCAGAGAGCCAGAATTTGGCTCCAAAATATGGCTCAGGCGTCGAAATTGGGATATTTGGGATATTTCGAAAACTGCAAGGAAGTTTGTGCAAAATGTGACTCAATGCCGCTTTCAGGAATTGGCATATGTTGGGTATAAAAAGTCGTTATTTCAAACCGCGAATATGTGCAGAGAGCCAGAATTTGGCTCTAAAATATGGCTCAGGCCTCAAAATTGGGATATTTGGGATATTTCGAAAACTGCAGGGGAGTTTGTGCGAAATGTGACTCTGCTGCTTTTAGGGCTTGGCATATGTTGGGTAAAAAATGTCGTAATTTCAAACCGCGAATACGTGCATAGAGCCAGAATTTGGCTCCAAAATATGGCTCAGGCCTCGAAATTAGGATGTTTGGAATATTTTGAAAACTGCAGGGGAGTTTGTGCGAAATGTGACTCACTGCCACTTTCAGTACTTGGCATATGTTGGGTTTAAAAAGTCGTAATTTCGAACTGCGAATACGTGCAGAGAGCCAGAATTTGGCTTCAAAATATGGCTCAGGCCTCGAAATTAGCATGTTTGGGATATTTTGAAAACTGCAGGGAGGTTTGGGACAAATGTGATTTAACGCCACTTTCAGTATTTGGCATATGTTGGGTATAAAAAGTCGTAATTTCAATCTGCGAATACGTGCAGAGAATACGTTCCAAATATGGCTCAGGCCTCGAAATTGGGATGTTTGGGATATTTTGAAAACTAGAGGGGAGTTTGTGCAAAATGTGACTCACTGCCACTTTCAGTACTTGGCATATGTTGGGTATAAAAAGTCGTAATTTCAAACTGCGAATACGTGCAGAGAGCCAAAATTTGGCCCCAAAATATAGCTCAGGCCTTGAAATTGGGATATTTGGGATATTTCGAAAACTGCAGGGGAGTTTGTGCAAAATGTGATTCACTGCCTCTTTTAGGACTTGGCATATGTTGGGTATAAAAAGTCGTAATTTCTATCTGCGAATACGTGCATAGAGCCAGTATTTGGCTCGAAAATATGGCTCAGGTCTCTAAATTGGGATGTTTGGGATATTTTGAAAACTGCAAGGAGGTGTGGGACAAATGTGATTTAACGCCACTTTCAGTACTTGGCATATGTTGGGTATAAAAAGTCGTAATTTCAATCTGCGAATACGTGCAGAGAGCCAATATTTGGTTCCAAAATATAGCTCAGGCCTCGAATTTGGGATGTTTGGGATATTTTGAACACTGCAGGGGAGTTTGTGCAAAATGTGACTCACTGCCACTTCCAGTACTTGGCATATGTTGGGTATAAAAAGTCGTAATTTCAAACTGCGAATACGTGCATAGAACCAGAATTTGATTCCAAAATATGGCTCAGGCCTCGAAATTGGGATGTTTGGGATATTTTGAAGAAAGCAGGGAGGTTTGGGACAAATGTGACTCACTACCGCTTTCAGGACGTGGCATATGTTGGGTAAAAAATGTCGTAATTTCAAACCGCGAATACGTGCATAGAGCCTGAATTTTGCTCCAAAATATGGCTCAGGCCACGAAATTGGGATGTTTGAGATATTTTGAAAACTACAGCGGGGGTTTAGGACAAATATGACCAAACGCCACGTTCAGTACTGGGCATATGTTGGGTACAAAAAAGTCGTAATTTCAAACTGCGAATACGTTCAGAGAGCCAGAATTTGGTTCCAAATTATGGCTCAGGCCTCGAAATTGGGATATTTGGGATATTTCGAAAACTGCAGGGGAGTTTGTGCGAAATGAGGCTCACTGCCGCTTTCAAGACTTGGCATATGTTGGCTATAAAATGTCGTAATTTCAAACCTCGAATACGTGCATAGAGCCAGAATTTTGCTCCAAAATATGGCTCAGGCCTCGAAATTGGGATGTTTGTGATATTTTGAAAACTGCAGGGAGGGTTTGGGACAAATGTGACCAAACGCCGCTTTCAGTACTTGGCATATGTTGGGTATATAAATTCAAAAATTCAAACTGCGAATACGTGCAGAGAGCAAGAATTTGGTTCCAAAATATGGCTCAGGCCTCGAAATTGGGATATTTGGGATATTTCGAAAACTGCAGGGGAGTTTGTGCGAAATGAGGCTCACTGCCGCTTTCAAGACTTGGCATATGTTGGGTATAAAAAGTCGTAATTTCAAACTGCGAATACGTGCAGAGAGCCAGATCTTGGCTCCAAAATATGGCTCAGGTCTCGAAATTGGGATGTTTGAGATATTTTGAAAACTGCAGGGGGGTTTGAGACAAATGTGACCAAACGCCGCTTTCAGTACTTGGCATATGTTGGGTATATAAATTCAAAAATTCAAACTGCGAATACGTGCAGAGAGCCAGAATTTGGCTCCAAAATATGGCTCATGCCTCGAAATTGAGATGTTTGGGATATTTTGAAAACTGCAGGGAGGTTTGGGACAAATGTGACCAAATGCCACTTACAGTACTTGGCATATGTTGGGTATAAAAAGTCGTAATTTCAAACTGCGAATACGTGCAGAGAGCTTGAATTTGGCTCCAAAATATGGCTCAGGCCTCGAAAGTGGGATGTTTGGCATATTTTGAAAACTGCAGGGGAGTTTGTGCAAAATGTGACTCATTGCCGCTTTCAGTACTTGGCATATGTTGGGTATAAAAAGTCGTATATCAAACTGCGAATACTTGCAGAGAGCCAAAATTAGGCTCCAAAATATTGCTCAGGCCTCGAAATTGGGATATTTGGGATATTTGGAAAACTGCAGGGGAGTTTGTTCAAAATGTGACTCACTGCTGCTTTCAGTACTTGGCATATGTTGGGTATAAAAAGTCGTAATTTCAAACTGCGAATACGTGCAGAGAGCCAGAATTTAGCTCCAAAATATGGCTCAGGCGTCGAAATTGTGATATTTGGGATATTTCGAAAACTGCAAGGGAGTTTGTTCAAAATATGACTCACTGCCGCTTTCAGAAATTGGCATATGTTGGGTATAAAAAGTCGTAATTTCAATCTGCGAATACGTGCATAGAGCCAGAATTTGGCTCCAAAATATGGGTGAGGCCTCGAAATTGGGATGTTTGGGATATTTTTAAAACTGCAGGGAGGTTTGGGACAAATGTGACCAAACGCCACTTTCAGTACTTGGCATATGTTGGGTATAAAAATTCGTAATTTCAAACTGCGAATATGTGCAAAGAGCCAGAATTTTGCTCAAAAATATGGCTCAGGCCTCAAAATTGGGATATTTGGGATATTTCGAAAATTGCAGGGGAGTTTGTGCGAAATGTGACTCACTGCCGCTTTCAGGACTTGGCATATGTTGGGTTAAAAATGTCGTAATTTTAAACTGCGAATACGTGCATAGAGCCAGAATTTTGTTCCAAAATATGGCTCAGGCCTCGAAATTGGGATGTTTGGGATATTTTGAAAACTGTAGGGGGGGTTTGGGACAAATGTGACCAAACGCCGCGTTCAGTACTGGGCATATGTTGGGTATAGAAATCGTAATATTAAACTGCGAATACGTGGAGAGAGCCAGAATTTGGCTCCATAGTATGGCTCAGGCCTTGATATTGGGATATTTAGGATATTTCGAAAACTTCAGGGGAGTTTGTGCAAAATTTGACTTACTGCCGCTTTCAGGACTTGGCATATCTTGGGTATGAAAAGTCGTAATTTCAAACTGCGAATACGTGCATAGAGCGAGAATTTGGCTCAAAAATATTGCTCTGTCCTCGAAATTGGAATTTTTGATATATTTTAAAAACTTCAATGGGGTTTGGGACCAATATGACTAAACGCCGTTTTCAGAACTTGGCATATGTTGGGTATAAAAAGTCGTAATTTCAAACAGCGAATACGTGCAGAGAGCTTGAATTTGGCTCCAAAATATGGCTTAGGCCTCGAATGTGATATGTTTGGGATATTTTGAAAACTGCAGGGGAGTTTGTGCAAAATGTGACTCACTGCCGCTTTCAGTACTTGGCATATGTTGGGTATAAAAAGTCGTAATATCAAACTGCGAATACTTGCAGAGAGCCAAAATTTGGCTCCAAAATATTGCTCAGGCCTCGAAATTGGGATATTTGGGATATTTTGAAAACTGCAGGAAAGTTTGTGCAAAATGTGACCCCCTGCTGCTTTCAGTACTTGGCATATGTTGGGTATAAAAAGTCGTAATATCAAACTGCGAATACGTGCATAGAGCCAGAATTTTGCTCCAAAATATGGTTCAGGCCTCGAAATTGGGATGTTTGGGCTATTTTGAAAACTGCAAGGGGGGATTAGGACAAATATGACCACACGCCGCGTTCAGTACTGGGCATATGTTGGGTATAAAAAAGTCGTAATTTAAAACTGCGAATACGTGCAGAGAGCCAGAATTTGGCCCCAAAATATGGCTCAGGCCTCGAAATTGGGATATTTTGGATATTTCGAAAACTGCAGGGGAGTTTGTGCGAAATGGGACTCACTGCCGCTTTCATGACTTGGCATATTTTGGGTATAAAATGTCGTAATTTCAAACCGCGGATACGTACATAGAACAAGAATTTGGCTCCAAAATATGGCTCAGGCCTCGAAATTGGGTTGTTTGTGATATTTTGAAATCTGCAGGGAGGGTTTGGGACAAATGTGACCAAACGCCGCTTTCAGTACTTGGTATATGTTGGGTATAAAAAAGTCGTAATTTCAAACTGCGAATACGTTCAGAGAGCCAGAATTTGGCTCTAAAATATGGCTCAGGCCTCGAAATTGGGATATTTTGGATATTTCGAAAACTGCAGGGGAGTTTGTGCGAAATGGGGTTCACTGCCGCTTTCAAGACTTGGCATATGTTGGGGTATAAATTGTCGTAATTTCAAACCGCGAATACGTGCATAGAGCCAGAATTTGGCTCCAAAATATGGCTCAGGCCTCGAAATTGAGATGTTTGTGATATTTTGAAAACTGCAGGGAGGGTTTGGGACAAATGTGACCAAACGCCGCTTTCAGTACTTGGTATATGTTGGGTATAAAAAAGTCGTAATTTCAAACTGCGAATACGTGCAGAGAGCCAGAACTTGGCTCCAAAATATGGCTCAGGCCTCGAAATTGGGATGTTTGGGATATTTTGAAAACTGCAGGGGGGATTGAGACATATGTGACCAAACGCCGCTTTCAGTACTTGGCATATGTTGGGTATATAAATTCAAAAATTCAAACAGCAAATACGTGCAGAGAGCCAGAATTTAGCTCCAAAATATAGCTCAGGCCTCGAAATTGGGATGTTTGGGATATTTTGAAAACTGCAGGGGGGATTGAGACAAATGTGACCAAACGCCACTTTCAGTACTTGGCATTTGTTGGGTATAAAAAAGTGGTAATTTCAAACTGCGAATACGTGCAGAGAGCCAGAATTTGGCTCCAAAATGTGGCACAGGCCTCAAAATTGGGATATTTATGATATTTCAAAAACTGCAGGGGAGTTTGTGCGAAATGTGACTCACTGCCGCTTTCAGGACTTGGCATATGTTGGGTATAAAATGTCTTAATTTCAAACCGCGAATACATGCATAGAGCCAGAATTTGGCTCCAAAATATTGCTCAGGCCTCGAAATTGGGATGTTTGGGATATTTTGAAAACTGCAGGGGGGGTTTGGGACAAATGTGACCAAACGCCGCTTTCAGTACTTGGCATATGTTGGGCATAAAAATTCGTATTTTCAAACTGCGAATACGTGCAGAGAGCCAGAATTTGGCTCGAAAATATTGCTCAGTCCTTGAAATTGGGATATTTGGGATATTTCGAACACTGCAAGGGAGTTTGTGCAAAATGTGACTCACTGCATGCCGCTTTCAGTACTTGGCATATGTTGGGTATAAAAATCGTAATATTAAACTGCGAATACGTGGAGAGAGCCAGAATTTGGCTCCATAATATGGCTCAGGCCTCGTTATTGGGATATTTGGGATATTTCGAAAACTGCAGGGGAGTTTGTGCAAAATTTGACTTACTGCCGCTTTCAGAACTTGGCATATGTTGGGCATAAAAATTCGTAATTTCAAACTGCGAATACGTGCATAGAGCCAGAATTTGGCTCAAAAATCTTGCTCTGTCCTCGAAATTGGGATTTTTGGGATATTTTAAAAACTCCAGGGGTGTTTGGGACCACTATGACCAAACGCCGCTTTCAGGACTTGGCATATGTTGGGTTAAAAATGTCGTAATTTTAAACTGCGAATACGTGCATAGAGCCAGAATTTTGTTCCAAAATATGGCTCAGGCCTCGAAATTGGGATGTTTGGGATATTTTGAAAACTGCAGGGGGGGTTTGGGGCAAATGTGACCAAACGCCGCGTTCAGTACTGGGCATATGTTGGGTATAAAAATCGTAATATTAAACTGCGAATACGTGGAGAGAGCCAGAATTTGGCTCCATAATATGGCTCAGGCCTTGATATTGGGATATTTGGGATATTTCGAAAACTTCAGGGGAGTTTGTGCAAAATTTGACTTACTGCCGCTTTCAGGACTTGGCATATCTTGGGTATAAAAAGTCGTAATTTCAAACTGCGAATACGTGCAGAGAGCTTGAATTTGGCTCCAAAATATGGCTCAGGCCTCGAAATTGGGATTTTTGGGATATTTTAAAAACTCCAGGGGGGTTTGGGACCAATATGACTAAACGCCGCTTTCAGAACTTGGCATATGTTGGGTATAAAAAGTCGTAATTTCAAACAGCGAATACGTGCAGAGAGCTTGAATTTGGCTCCAAAATATGGCTCAGGCCTCGAATGTGGGATGTTTGGGATATTTTGAAAACTGCAGGGGAGTTTGTACAAAATGTGACTAACTGCCGCTTTCAGTACTTGGCATATGTTGGGTATAAAAAGTCGTAATATTAAACTGCGAATACTTGCAGAGAGCCAAAATTTGACTCCAAAATATTGGTCAGGCCTCGAAATTGGGATATTTGGGATATTTTGAAAACTGCAGGAAAGTTTGTGCAAAATGTGACTCACTGCTGCTTTCA
This sequence comes from Procambarus clarkii, assembly GCF_040958095.1. Classification (NCBI taxonomy): domain Eukaryota; kingdom Metazoa; phylum Arthropoda; class Malacostraca; order Decapoda; family Cambaridae; genus Procambarus; species Procambarus clarkii. The sequence goes on from NC_091172.1 coordinate 326,382, forward strand.
GTACTTGGCATATGTTGGGTATAAAAAGTCGTAATTTCAATCTGCGAATACGTGCATAGAGCCAGAATTTTGCTCCAAAATATGGTTCAGGCCTCGAAATTGGGATGTTTGGGCTATTTTGAAAACTGCAGGGGGGGATTGGGACAAATGTGACCACACGCCGCGTTCAGTACTGGGCATATGTTGGGTATAAAAAAGTCGTAATTTAAAACTGCGAATATATGCAGAGAGCCAGAATTTGGCCCCAAAATATGGCACAGGCCTCGATATTGGGATATTTTGGATATTTCGAAAACTGCAGGGGAGTTTGTGTGAAATGGGACTCACTGCCGCTTTCAAGACTTGGCATATGTTGGGTATAAAATGTCTTAATATTAAAGCGCGGATACGTACATAGAACCAGAATTTGGCTCCAAAATATGGCTCAGGCCTCGAAATTGGGATGTTTGTGATATTTTGAAAACTGCAGGGAGGGTTTGGGACAAATGTGACCAAACGCCGCTTTCAGTACTTGGTATATGTTGGGTATAAAAAAGTCGTAATTTCAAACTGCGAATACGTGCAGAGAGCCAGAATTTGGCTCCAAAATATGGCTCAGGCTTCGAAATTAGGATATTTGGGATATTTCGAAAACTGCAGGGAGGTTTGGGACAAATGTGATCAAACGCCACTTTCAGTACTTGGCATATGTTGGGTATAAAAAGTCGTAATTCCAAACTGCGAATACGTGCAGAGAGCCAGAATTTACCTCCAAAATATGGCTCAGGCCTCAAAATAGGGATATTAGGTATATTTCAAAAACTGCATTGGAGTTTGTGCGAAATGTGACTCACTGCCGCTTTCAGTACTTGGCATATGTTGGGTATAAAATATCGTAATTTCAAACCGCGAATACGTGCATAGAGCCAGAATTTAGCTCTAAAATATGGCTCAGGCCTCGAAATTGGGATGTTTGTAATATTTTGAAAACTGCAGGGGGGGTTTGGGCCAAATGTGACCAAACGCCGTTTTCAGTACTTGGTATATGTTGGGCATAAAAAGCCGTAATATCAAACTGCGAATACATGCAGAGAGCCAAAATTTGGCTCCAAAATATTGCTCAGGCCTCGAAATTGGGATATTTGGGATATTTCGAAAACTGCAGGGGAGTTTGTGCAAAATGTGACTCACTGCTGCTTTCAGTACTTGGCATATGTTGGGTATAAAATATCGTAATTTCAAACCGCGAATACGTGCATAGAGCCAGAATTTAGCTCTAAAATATGGCTCAGGCCTCGAAATTGCGATGTTTGGGATATTTTGAAAACTGCAGGGGGGGATTGGGACAAATGTGACCAAACGCCGCATTCAGTACTTGGCATATGTTGGGTAAAAAAAAGTTGTAAATTCAAACTGCGAATACATGCAGAGAGCTAGAATTTGGCTCCAAAATATAGCTCAGGCCTCGAAATTGGGATATTTTGGATATTTCGAAATCTGCATGGGAGTTTGTGCAAAATGGGACTCACTGCCACTTTCAGGACTTGGCATATGTTGGGTATAAAAAGTCATAATTTTAAACTGCGAATACGTGCATAGAGCCCGAATTTGGCTCTAAAATATTGCTCAGTCCTCGAAATTGGGATGTTTGGGATATTTTGAAAACAGCAGGGAGGTATGGGACACATGTGACTAAACGCCGCTTTCAGTACTTGGCATATGTTGGGTATAAAATGTCGGAATTTCAAACTGCGAATACGTGCAGAGAGCCAGAATTTGGCTCCAAAATATGGCTCATGCCTCGAAATGGAGATGTTTGGGATATTTTGAAAACTGCAGGGGGGATTGGAACAAATGTGACCAACGCCACTTTCAGTACTTGGCATATGTTGGGTATAAAATGTCGTAATTTCAAACTGCGAATACGTGCAGAGAGCCAGAATTTAACTACAAAATATGGCTCAGGCCTCGAAATTGGGATGTGTGGGATATTTTGAAAACTGCAGGGGGGTTTTGGACAAATGTGACCAAATGCAGTTTTCAGTAATTGGCATATGTTATGTATAAAAATTCGTAATTTCAAACTGCGAATACGTGCAGAGAGCCAGAATTTGGCTCCAAAATATGGCTCAGGCTTCGAAATTGGAATATTTGGGATATTTTGTAAACTGCAGGGGGGATTGAGACAAATGTGACCAAACGCCGCTTTCAGTACTTGGCATATGTTGGGTATAAAAAATTGGTAATATAAAACTGCGAATACGTGCAGAGAGCCAAAATTTGGCTCCAAAATATTGCTCTAGCTTCGAAATTGGGATATTTGGGATATTTCGAAAACTGCAGGGTAGTTTGTGCGAAATGTGACTCACTGCCGCTTTCAGGACTTGGCATATGTTGGGTATAAAATGGCGTAATATCAAACCGCGAATACGTGCATAGAGCCAGAATTTGGCTCCAAAATATGGCTCAGGCCTCGAAATTGGGATGTTTGGGATATTTTGAAAACTGCAGGGGGAGTTTGGGACAAAGGTTACCAAACGCCGCTTTCAGTACTTGGCATATATTGGGTATAAAAAATTCGTAATTTCAAACTGCGAATACGTGCAGAGAGCCAGAATTTTGCTCCATAATATGGCTCAGGCCTCGATATTGTGATGATTGGGATATTTTGAAAACTGCAGGGAGGTTTGGGACTAATGTGACCAAACGCCACTTTCAGTACTTGGCATATGTTGGGTATAAAAAGTCGTAATTTCAAACTGCGAATACGTGCAGAGAGCCAGAATTTGGCTCCAAAATATGGCTCAGGCGTCGAAATTGGGATATTTGGGATATTTCGAAAACTGCAAGGAAGTTTGTGCAAAATGTGACTCAATGCCGCTTTCAGGAATTGGCATATGTTGGGTATAAAAAGTCGTTATTTCAAACCGCGAATATGTGCAGAGAGCCAGAATTTGGCTCTAAAATATGGCTCAGGCCTCAAAATTGGGATATTTGGGATATTTCGAAAACTGCAGGGGAGTTTGTGCGAAATGTGACTCACTGCTGCTTTTAGGGCTTGGCATATGTTGGGTAAAAAATGTCGTAATTTCAAACCGCGAACACGTGCATAGAGCCAGAATTTGGCTCCAAAATATGGCTCAGGCCTCGAAATTAGGATGTTTGGGATATTTTGAAAACTGCAGGGGAGTTTGTGCGAAATGTGACTCACTGCCGTTTTCAAGACTTGGCATATGTTGGGTATAAAATGTCGTAATTTCAAACCGCGAATATGTGCAGAGAGCCAGAATTTGGCTACAAAATATGGCTCAGGCCTCGAAATTGTGATGTTTGGGATATTTTGTAAACTGCAGGGGGGGGGGGGTTGGGACAAATGTGACCAAACGCCGCTTTCAGTACTTGACATATTTTGGAAATAAAATGTTGTAATTTCAAACCGCGTATACGTGCATAGAGCCAGAATTTTTCTCCAAAATATGGTTCAGGCCTCGAAATTGGGATGTTTGGGATATTTTGAAAACTGCAGGGGGGGTTTAGGACAAATGTGACCAAACGCCGCTTTCAGTACTTGGTATATGTTGGGTATAAAAAAGTCGTAATTTCAAACTGCAAATACGTACAGAGAGCCAGAATTTGGCTCCAAAATATGGCTCAGGCCTTGAAATTGTGATGTTTGGGATATTTTGAAAACTGCAGGGTGGATTGAGACAAATGTGACCAAACGCCGCTTTCAGTACTTGGCATATGTTGGGTATAAAAAGTCGTTATTTCGAACCGCGTATATGTGCAGAGAGCCAGAATTTGGCTCCAAAATATGGCTCAGCCCTCAAAATTGGGATATTTGGGATATATCGAAAACTGCAGGGGAGTTTGTGCGAAATGTGACTCACTGCTGGTTTTAGAGCTTGGCATATGATGGGTAAAAAATTTCGTAATTTCAAACCGCGAATACGTGCATAGAGCCAGAATTTGCCTCCAAAATATGGCTCAGGCCTCGAAATTGGGATGTTTGGGATATTTTGAAAACTGCAGGGGAGTTTGTGCGAAATGTGACTCACTGCCGTTTTCAAGACTTGGCATATGTTGGGTATAAAATGTCGTAATTTCAAACCGCGAATATGTGCAGAGAGCCAGAATTTGGCTCCAAAATATGGCTCAGGCCTCGAAATTGGGATGTTTGGGATATTTTGAAAATTGCAGGGGGGGTTTGGGACAAAGGTTACCAAACGCCGCTTACAGTACTTGGCATATATTGGGTATAAAAAAGTCGTAATTTCAAACTGCGAATACGTGCAGAGAGCCAGAGTTTGGCTCCAAAATATTGCTCAGGCCACGAAATTGGGATGTTTGGGATATTTTGAAAACTGCAGGGGAGTTTGTGCAAAATGTGACTCACTGTCGTTTTCAGTACTTGGCATATGTTGGGTATAAAAATCGTAATATTAAACTGTGAATACGTGGAGAGAGCCAGAATTTTGCTCCATAATATGGCTCAGGCCTCGATATTGTGATGATTGGGATATTTTGAAAACTGCAGGGAGGTTTGGGACAAATGTGACCAAACGCCAGTTTCAGTACTTGGCATATGTTGGGTATAAAAAGTCGTAATTTCAAACTGCGAATACGTGCATAGAGCCAGAATTTGGCTCCAAAATATGGCTCACGCCTCGAAATTGGGATGTTTGGGATATTTTGAAAACTGCAGGGGGGGTTTGGGACAAATGTGACCAAACGCCGCGTTCAGTACATAGCCTATGTTAGGTATAAAAAAGTCGTAATTTCAGACTGCGAATACGTGCAGAGAGCCAGAATTTGGCTCCAAAATATGGCTCAGGCCTCGAAATTGGGATATTTGGGATATTTCGAAAACTGCAGGGGAGTTTGTGCGAAATGTGACTCACTGCCGTTTTCAAGACTTGGCATATGTTGGGTATAAAATGTCGTAATTTCAAACCGCGAATATTTGCAGAGAGCCAGAATTTGGCTCCAAAATATGGCTCAGGCCTCGAAATTGGGATGTTTGGGATATTTTGTAAACTGCAGGTGGGGGTTTGGGACAAATGTGACCAAACTCCGCTTTCAGTACTTGACATATGTTGGGTATAAAATGTTGTAATTTCAAACCGCGTATACGTGCATAGAGCCAGAATTTTTCTCCAAAATATGGCTCAGGCCTCGAAATTGGTATGTTTGGGATATTTTGAAAACTGCAGGGGGGGTTTGGGACAAATGTGACCAAACGCCGCTTTCAGTACTTGGTATATGTTGGGTATAAAAAAGTCGTAATTTCAAACTGCAAATACGTGCATAGAGCCAGAATTTGGCTCCAAAATATGGCTCAGGCCTCGAAATTGGGATGTTTGGGATATTTTGAAAACTGCATGGAGGGTTTGGGACACATGTGACCAAACGCCGCATTCATTACTTGGTATATGTTGGGTATAAAAAAGTCGTAATTTCAAACTGCAAATACGTGCAGAGAGCCAGAATTTGGCTCCAAAATATGGCTCAGGCCTCGAGATTGTGATGTTTGGGATATTTTGAAAACTGCAGGGGAGTTTGTGCGAAATGTGACTCACTGCCGCTTTCAGGACTTGGCATATGTTGGGTATAAAATGGCGTAATATCAAACCGCGAATACATGGATAGAGCCAGAATTTGGCTCCAAAATATGGCTCAGGCCACGAAATTGGAATATTTGGGATATTTCGAAAACTGCAAGGAAGTTTGTGCAAAATGTGACTCACTACCGCTTTCAGTACTTGGCATATGTTGGGTATAAAAAGTCGTAATTTCAAACCACGAATATGTGCAGAGAGCCAGAATTTGGCTCCAAAATATGGCTCAGGCCTCAAAATTGGGATAATTGGGATATTTCGAAAACTACAGGGGAGTTTGTGCGAAATGTGACTCACTGCTGCTTTTAGGGCTTGACATATGTTGGGTAAAAAATGTCGTAATTTCAAACCGCGAATACGTGCATAGAGCCAGAATTTGGCTCCAAAATATGGCTCAGGCCTCGAAATTGGGATGTTTGGGATATTTTGAAAACTGCAAGGGGGGTTTGGGACAAATGTGACCAAACGCCGCTTTCAGTACTTGGCATATGTTGGGTATAAAATGTTGTAATTTCAAATGCGTATACGTGCATAGAGCCAGAATTTGGCTCCAAAATATGGATCAGGCCTCCAAATTTGGGTTGTTTGTGATATTTTGAAAACTTCAGTGGGGGTTTGGGCCAAATGTGACCAAACGCCGATTTCAGTACTTGGCATATGTTGGGTATATAAAGTCATAATTTCAAACTGAGAATACGTGCAGAGAGCCAGAATTTGGCTCCAACATATGAATCAGGCCTCAAAATTGGGATATTTGGGATATTTCGAAAACTGCAGTGGAGTTTGTGCAAAATGTGACTCACTGCCGCATTCAGTACTCGGCATATGTTGGGTATAAAAAGTCGTAATTTCAAACTGCGAATATGTGCAGAGAGCCAGAATTTGGCTCCAAAATATGGCTCATGCCTCGAAATTGGAATATTTGGGATATTTCTAAAACTGCAAAGGAGTTTGTTCAAATTGTGACTAACTGCCGCTTTCAGGACTTATCATATGTTGGGAAAAAAAAGTCGTAATTTCAAACTGCGAATACGTGCATAGAGCCAGAATTTGGCTCCAAAATATGGCTCACGCCTCGAAATTGGGATGTTTGGGATATTTTGAAAACTGCAGGGGGGTTTGGGACAAATGTGACCAAACGCCGCGTTCAGTACATAGCCTATGTTAGGTATAAAAAAGTCGTAATTTCAGACTGCGAATACGTGCAGAGAGCCAGAATTTGGCTCCAAAATATGGATCAGGCCTCGAAATTGGGATATTTGGGATATTTCGAAAACTGCAGGGGAGTTTGTGCGAAATGTGACTCACTGCCGTTTTCAAAACTTGGCATATGTTGGGTATAAAATGGCGTAATATCAAACCGCGAATACGTGCATAGAGCCAGAATTTGGCTCCAAAATATGGATCAGGCCTCGAAATTGGGATGTTTGGGATATTTCGAAAACTGCAGGGGAGTTTGTGTAAAATGTGACTCACTGCCGTTTTCAGTACTTGGCATATGTTGGGTATAAAAATCGTAATATTAAACTGCGAATACGTGGAGAGAGCCAGAATTTTGCTCCATAATATGGCTCAGGCCTCGATATTGTGATCAATGGGATAATTTGAAAACTGCAGGGAGGTTTGGGACAAATGTGACCAAACGCCAATTTCAGTACTTGGCATATTTTGGGTATAAAAAGTCGTAATTTCAAACTGCGAATACGTGCAGAGAGCCAGAATTTGGCTCCAAAATATGGCTCAGGCGTCGAAATTGGGATATTTGGGATATTTCGAAAACTGCAAGGAAGTTTGTGCAAAATGTGACTCAATGCCGCTTTCAGGAATTGGCATATGTTGGGTATAAAAAGTCGTTATTTCGAACCGCGAATATATGCAGAGAGCCAGAATTTGGCTCCAAAATATGGCTCAGGCCTCAAAATTGGGATATTTGGAATATATCGAAAACTGCAGGGGAGTTTGTGCGAAATGTGACTCACTGCCGTTTTCAAGACTTGGCATATGTTGGGTATAAAATGTCGTAATTTCAAACCGCGAATATGTGCAGAGAGCCAGAATTTGGCTCCAAAATATGGCTCAGGCCTCGAAATTGGGATGTTTTGGATATTTTGTAAACTGCAGGTGGGGGTTTGGGACAAATGTGACCAAACTCCGCTTTCAGTACTTGACCTATGTTGGGTATAAAATGTTGTAATTTCAAACCGCGTATACGTGCATAGAGCCAGAATTTTTCTCCAAAATATGGCTCAGGCCTCGAAATTGGTATGTTTGGGATATTTTGAAAACTGCAGGGGGGGGTTTGGGACAAATGTAACCAAACGCCGCTTTCAGTACTTGGTATATGTTGGGTATAAAAAAGTCGTAATTTCAAACTGCAAATACGTGCAGAGAGCCAGAATTTGGCTCCAAAATATGGCTCAGGCCTCGAAATTGTGATGTTTGGGATATTTTGAAAACTGCAAGGGGAATTGAGACAAATGTGACCTAACGCCGCTTTCAGTACTTGGCATATGTTAGGTATAAAAAAGTAGTAATTTCAAACTGCGAATACGTACAGAGAGCCAGAATTTGGCTCCAAAATATTGCTCAGGCCACGAAATTGGGAAGTTTGGGATATTTCGAAAACTGCAGGGGAGTTTGTGCGAAATGTGACTCACTGCCGCTTTCAGGACTTGGCATATGTTGGGTATAAAATGGCGTATTATCAAACCGCGAATACGTGGATAGAGCCAGAATTTGGCTCCAAAATATAGCTCAGGCCACGAAATTGGGAAGTTTGGGATATTTCGAAAACTGCAGGGGAGTTTGTGCAAAATGTGACTCACTGCCGTTTTCAGTACTTGGCATATGTTGGGTATAAAAATCGTAATATTAAACTGCGAATACGTGGAGAGAGCCAGAATTTTGCTCCATAATATGGCTCAGGCCTCGATATTGTGATGATTAAGATATTTTGAAAACTGCAGGGAGGTTTATGACAAATGTGACCAAACGCCACTTTCAGTACTTGGCATATATTGGGTATAAAAAGTCGTAATTTCAAACTGCGAATACGTGCAGAGAGCCAGAATTTGGCTCCAAAATACGGCTCAGGCGTCGAAATTGGGATATTTGGGATATTTCGAAAACTGCAGGGGAGTTTGTGCGAAATGTGACTCACTGCTGCTTTTAGGGCTTGACATATGTTGGGTAAAAAATGTCGTAATTTCAAACCGCGAATACGTGCATAGAGCCAGAATTTGGCTCCAAAATATGGCTCAGGCCTCGAAATTGGGATGTTTGGGATATTTTGAAAACTGCATGGAGGGTTTGGGACACATGTGACCAAACGCCGCTTTCAGTACTTGGTATATGTTGGGTATAAAAAAGTCGTAATTTCAAACTGCAAATACGTGCAGAGAGCCAGAATTTGGCTCCAAAATATGGCTCAGGCCTCGAGATTGTGATGTTTGGGATATTTTGAAAACTGCAGGGTGGATTGAGACAAATGTGACCAAACGCCGCTTTCAGTACTTGGCATATGTTGGGTATAAAAAAGTCGTAATTTCAAACTGCGAATACGTGCAGAGAGCCAGAGTTTGGCTCCAAATTATTGCTCAGGCCATGAAATTGGGATGTTTGGGATATTTTGAAAACTGCAGGGGAGTTTGTGCAAAATGTGACTCACTGTCGTTTTCAGTACTTGGCATATGTTGGGTATAAAAATCGTAATATTAAACTGTGAATACGTGGAGAGAGCCAGAATTTTGCTCCATAATATGGCTCAGGCCTCGATATTGTGATGATTGGGATATTTTGAAAACTGCAGGGAGGTTTGGGACAAATGTGACCAAACGCCAGTTTCAGTACTTGGCATATGTTGGGTATAAAAAGTCGTAATTTCAAACTGCGAATACGTGCATAGAGCCAGAATTTGGCTCCAAAATATGGCTCACGCCTCGAAATTGGGATGTTTGGGATATTTTGAAAACTGCAGGGGGGGTTTGGGACAAATGTGACCAAACGCCGCGTTCAGTACATAGCCTATGTTAGGTATAAAAAAGTCGTAATTTCAGACTGCGAATACGTGCAGAGAGCCAGAATTTGGCTCCAAAATGTGGCTCAGGCCTCGAAATTGGGATATTTGGGATATTTCGAAAACTGCAGAGGAGTTTGTGCGAAATGTGACTCACTGCCGTTTTCAAGACTTGGCATATGTTGGGTATAAAATGTCGTAATTTCAAACCGCGAATATTTGCAGAGAGCCAGAATTTGGCTCCAAAATATGGCTCAGGCCTCGAAATTGGGATGTTTGGGATATTTTGTAAACTGCAGGTGGGGGTTTGGGACAAATGTGACCAAACTCCGCTTTCAGTACTTGACATATGTTGGGTATAAAATGTTGTAATTTCAAACCGCGTATACGTGCATAGAGCCAGAATTTTTCTCCAAAATATGGCTCAGGCCTCGAAATTGGTATGTTTGGGATATTTTGAAAACTGCAGGGGGGGTTTGGGACAAATGTGACCAAACGCCGCTTTCAGTACTTGGCATATGTTAGGTATAAAAAAGTAGTAATTTCAAACTGCGAATACGTGCAGAGAGCCAGAATTTGGCTCCAAAATATGGCTCAGGCGTCGAAATTGGGATATTTGGGATATTTCGAAAACTGCAAGGAAGTTTGTGCAAAATGTGACTCACTGCCGCTTTCAGTACTTGGCATATGTTGGGTATAAAAAGTCGTAATTTCAAACCACGAATATGTGCAGAGAGCCAGAATTTGGCTCCAAAATATGGCTCAGGCCTCAAAATTGGGATATTTGGGATATTTCGAAAACTGCAGGGGAGTTTGTGCGAAATGTGACTCACTGCTGCTTTTAGGGCTTGACATATGTTGGGTACAAAATGTCGTAATTTCAAACCGCGAATACGTGCATAGAGCCAGAATTTGGCTCCAAAATATGGCTCAGGCCTCGAAATTGGGATGTTTGGGATATTTTGAAAACTGCAAGGGGGGTTTGGGACAAATGTGACCAAACGCCGCTTTCAGTACTTGGCATATGTTGGGTATAAAATGTTGTAATTTCAAATGCGTATACGTGCATAGAGCCAGAATTTGGCTCCAAAATATGGATCAGGCCTCCAAATTTTTGTTGTTTGTGATATTTTGAAAACTGCAGTGGGGGTTTGGGCCAAATGTGACCAAACGCCGATTTCAGTACTTGGTATATGTTGGGCATAAAAAAGTCGTAATTTCAAACTGCGAATACGTACAGAGAGCCAGAATTTTGCTCCAAAATATGGCTTAGGCGTCGAAATTGGGATGTTTGAGATATTTTGAAAACTGCAGTGAGGTTTTGGGACAAATATGACCAAACGTCGCTTTCAGTACTTGGCATATGTTGGGTATATAAAGTCATAATTTCAAACTGAGAATACGTGCAGAGAGCCAGAATTTGGCTCCAACATATGAATCAGGCCTCAAAATTGGGATATTTGGGATATTTCGAAAACTGCAGTGGAGTTTGTGCAAAATGTGACTCACTGCCGCATTCAGTACTTGGCACATGTTGGGTATAAAAAGTCGTAATTTCAAACTGCGAATATGTGCAGAGAGCCAGAATTTGGCTCCAAAATATGGCTCATGCCTCGAAATTGGAATATTTGGGATATTTCTAAAACTGCAAAGGAGTTTGTTCAAATTGTGACTAACTGCCGCTTTCAGGACTTATCATATGTTGGGAAAAAAAAGTCGTAATTTCAAACTGCGAATACGTGCATAGAGCCAGAATTTGGCTCCAAAATATGGCTCACGCCTCGAAATTGGGATGTTTGGGATATTTTGAAAACTGCAGGGGGGGTTTGGGACAAATGTGACCAAACGCCGCGTTCAGTACATAGCCTATGTTAGGTATAAAAAAGTCGTAATTTCAGACTGCGAATACGTGCAGAGAGCCAGAATTTGGCTCCAAAATATGGATCAGGCCTCGAAATTGGGATATTTGGGATATTTCGAAAACTGCAGGGGAGTTTGTGCGAAATGTGACTCACTGCCGTTTTCAAAACTTGGCATATGTTGGGTATAAAATGGCGTAATATCAAACCGCGAATACGTGCATAGAGCCAGAATTTGGCTCCAAAATATGGCTCAGGCCTCGAAATTGGGATGTTTGGGATATTTTGAAAATTGCATGGGGGGTTTGGGACAAAGGTTACCAAACGCCGCTTTCAGTACTTGGCATATATTGGGTATAAAAAATTCGTAATTTCAAACTGCGAATACGTGCAGAGAGCCAGAGTTTGGCTCCAAAATATGGCTCAGGCCACGAAATTGAGATGTTTGGGATATTTCGAAAACTGCAGGGGAGTTTGTGTAAAATGTGACTCACTACCGTTTTCAGTACTTGGCATATGTTGGGTATAAAAATCGTAATATTAAACTGCGAATACGTGGAGAGAGCCAGAATTTTGCTCCATAATATGGCTCAGGCCTCGATATTGTGATCATTGGGATAATTTGAAAACTGCAGGGAGGTTTGGGACAAATGTGACCAAACGCCAATTTCAGTACTTGGCATATTTTGGGTATAAAAAGTCGTAATTTCAAACTGCGAATACGTGCAGAGAGCCAGAATTTGGCTCCAAAATATGGCTCAGGCGTCGAAATTGGGATATTTGGGATATTTCGAAAACTGCAAGGAAGTTTGTGCAAAATGTGACTCAATGCCGCTTTCAGGAATTGGCATATGATGGGTATAAAAAGTCGTTATTTCGAACCGCGAATATGTGCAGAGAGCCAGAATTTGGCTCCAAAACATGGCTCAGGCCTCAAAATTGGGATATTTGGGATATATCGAAAACTGCAGGGGAGTTTGTGCGAAATGTGACTCACTGCCGTTTTCAAGACTTGGCATATGTTGGGTATAAAATGTCGTAATTTCAAACCGCGAATATGTGCAGAGAGCCAGAACTTGGCTCCAAAATATGGCTCTAGCCTCGAAATTGGGATGTTTGGGATATTTTGTAAACTGCAGGTGGGGGTTTGGGACAAATGTGAACAAACTCCGCTTTCAGTACTTGACATATGTTGGGTATAAAATGTTGTAATTTCAAACCGCGTATACGTGCATAGAGCCAGAATTTTTCTCCAAAATATGGCTCAGGCCTCGAAATTGGGATGTTTGGGATATTTTGAAAACTGCAGGGGGGGTTTGGGACAAATGTGACCAAACGCCGCTTTCAGTACTTGGTATATGTTGGGTATAAAAAAGTCGTAATTTCAAACTGCAAATACGTGCAGAGAGCCAGAATTTGGCTCCAAAATATGGCTCAGGCCTCGAAATTGTGATGTTTGGGATATTTTGAAAACTGCAAGGGGGATTGAGACAAATGTGACCAAACGCCGCTTTCAGTACTTGGCATATGTTGGGTATAAAAAAGTAGTAATTTCAAACTGCGAATACGTGCAGAGAGCCAGAATTTGGCTCCAAAATATGGCTCAGGCCACGATATTGGGAAGTTTGGGATATTTCGAAAACTGCAGGGGAGTTTGTTCAAAATGTGACTCACTGCCGTTTTCAGTACTTGGCATATGTTGGGTATAAAAATCGTAATATTAAACTGCGAATACGTGGAGAGAGCCAGAATTTTGCTCCATAATATGGCTCAGGCCTCGATATTGTGATGATTAGGATATTTTGAAAACTGCCGGGAGGTTTGGGACAAATGTGACCAAACGCCACTTTCAGTACTTGGCATATATTGGGTATAAAAAGTCGTAATTTCAATCTGCGAATACGTGCAGAGAGCCAGAATTTGGCTCCAAAATATGGCTCAGGCGTCGAAATTGGGATATTTGGGATATTTCGAAAAATGCAAGGAAGTTTGTGCAAAATGTGACTCACTGCCGCTTTCAGTACTTGGCATATGTTGGGTATAAAAAGTCGTAATTTCAAACCACGAATATGTGCAGAGAGGCAGAATTTGGCTCCAAAATATGGCTCATGCCTCAAAATTGGGATATTTGGGATATTTCGAAAACTGCAGGGGAGTTTGTGCGAAATGTGACTCACTGCTGCTTTTAGGGCTTGACATATGTTGGGTAAAAAATGTCGTAATTTCAAACCGCGAATACGTGTATAGAGCCAGAATTTGGCTCCAAAATATGGCTCAGGCCTCGAAATTGGGATGTTTGGGATATTTTGTAAACTGCAAGGGGGGTTTGGGACAAATGTGACCAAACGCCGCTTTCAGTACTTGGCATATGTTGGGTATAAAATGTTGTAATTTCAAATTCGTATACGTGCATAGAGCCAGAATTTGGCTCCAAAATATGTATCAGGCCTCGAAATTTGGGTTGTTTGTGATATTTTGAAAACTGCAGTGGGGTTTTGGGCCAAATGTGACCAAACGCCGATTTCAGTACTTGGTATATGTTGGGCATAAAAAAGTCGTAATTTCAAACTTCGAATTCGTGCAGAGAGCCAGAATTTGGCTCCAAAATATGGCTTAGGCGTCGAAATTGGGATGTTTGAGATATTTTGAAAACTGCAGTGAGGTTTTGGGACAAATATGACCAAACGTCGCTTTCAGTACTTGGCATATGTTGGGTATATAAAGTCATAATTTCAAACTGAGAATACGTGCAGAGAGCCAGAATTTGGCTCCAACATATGGATCAGGCCTCAAAAATGGGATATTTGCGATATTTCGAAAACTGCAGGGGAGTTTGTGCAAAATGTGACTCACTGCCGCTTTCAGTACTTGGCATATGTTGGGTATAAAAAGTCGTAATTTCAAACTGCGAATATGTGCAGAGAGCCAGAATTTGGCTCCAAAATATGGCTCATGCCTCGAAATTGGAATATTTGGGATATTTCTAAAACTGCAGAGGAGTTTGTTCAAATTGTGACTAACTGCCGCTTTCAGGACTTATCATATGTTGGGAAAAAATTCGTAATTTCAATCTGCGAATACGTGCATAGAGCCAGATTTGGCTCCAAAATATGGCTCAGGCATCGAAATTGGGATGTTTGGGATATTTTGAAAACTGCAGGGGGGTTTGGGACCAATATGACCAAACGCCGCTTTCAGAACTTAGCATATGTTGGGTATAAAAAGTCGTAATTTCAAACTGCGAATACGTGCAGAGAGCTTGAATTTAGCTCCAAAATATGGCTCAGGCCTCAAAATTGGGATGTTTGGGATATTTTGAAAACTGCAGGGAGGGTTTGGGACAAATGTGACCAAACGCCGCGTTCAGTACATAGCATATGTTGGGTATAAAAAAGTCGTAATTTCAGACTGCGAATACGTGCAGAGAGCCAGAATTTGGCTCCAAAATATGGCTCAGGCATCGAAATTGGGATATTTGGGATATTTCGAAAACTGCAGGGGAGGTTGTTCGAAATGTGACTCACTGCCGTTTTCAAGACTTGGCATATGATGGGTATAAAAAAGTCGTAATTTCAAACTGCGAATACGTGCAGAGAGCCAGAATTTGGCTCCAAAATATGGCTCAGGCCTCGAAATTGTGATGTTTGGGATATTTTGAAAACTGCAGGGGGGATTGAGACAAATGTGACTCACTGCCGCTTTCATGACTTGGCATATGTTGGGTATAAAAAGGTAATTTTAAACTGCGAATACGTGCATAGACCCAGAATTTGGCTCAAAAATATTGCTCTGTTCTCGAAATTGGGATGTTTGGGATATTTTGAAAACTCCAGGGGAGTTTGTGCAAAATGTGACTCAATGCCACTTTCAGTACTTGGCATATGTTGGGTATAAAAAGTCGTAATATCAAACTGCGAATACTTGCAGAGAGCCAAAATTTGGCTCCAAAATATTGCTCAGGCCTCGAAATTGGGATTTTTGGGATATTTTGAAAACTGCAGGGGAGTTTGTGCAAAATGTGACTCACTGCTGCTTTCCGTACTTGTCATATGTTGGGTATAAAAAGTCGTAATTTCAAACCGCGAATACGTGCATAGAGCCAGAATTTGGCTCCAAAATATGGCTCAGGCGTCGAAATTGGGATTTTTGGGATATTTCGAAAACTGCAAGGGAGTTTGTGCGAAATGTGACTCACTGCCGCTTTCAGGACTTGGCATATGTTGGGTAAAAAATGTCGTAATTTCAAACCGCGAATACGTGCATAGAGCCAGAAATTTGCTCCAAAATATGGCTCAGGCCTCGAAATTGGGATGTTTGGGATAATTTGAAAACTACAGGGGGGGTTTGGGACAAATGTGACCAAACGCCGCGTTCAGTACTGGGCATATGTTGGGTATAAAAAAAGTCGTAATTTCAAACTGCGAATACGTTCAGAGAGCCAGAATTTGGCTCCAAAATATGGCTCAGGCCTCGAAATTGGGATGTTTGGGATATTTTGAAAACTGCAGGGAGGGTTTGGGACAAATGTGACCAAACGCCGCTTTCAGTACTTGGCATATGTTGGGTATAAAAAAGTCGTAATTTCAGACTGCGAATACGTGCAGAGAGCCAGAATTTGGCTCCAAAATATGGCTCAGGCATCGAAATTGGGATATTTGGGATATTTCGAAAACTGCAGGGGAGTTTGTTCGAAATGTGACTCACTGCCGTTTTCAAGACTTGGCATATGATGGGTATAAAATGTCGTAATTTCAAACCGCGAATACGTGCATAGAGCCAGAATTTTTCTCCAAAATATGGCTCAGGCCTCGAAATTGGGATGTTTGGGATATTTTGAAAACTGCAGGGGAGTTTGTGCAAAATGTGACTCACTGCCACTTTCAGTACTTGGCATATGTTGGGTATAAAAAGTCGTAATATCAAACTGCGAATACTTGCAGAGAGCCAAAATTTGGCTCCAAAATATTGCTCATGCCTCAAAATTGGGATGTTTGGGATATTTTGAAAACTGCAGGGAGGTTTGGGACAAATGTGACCAAACGCCACTTTCAGTACTTGGTATATGTTGGGTATAAAAAGTCGTAATTTCAAACTGCGAATACGTGCAGAAAGCCAGAATTTGGCTCTAAAATATGGCTCAGGCCTCAAAATTGGGATATTTGGGATATTTCGAAAACAGCAGGGGAGTTTGTGCGAAATGTTACTCACTGCGGCTTTCAGAACTTGGCATATGTTGGGTATAAAAAGTCGTAATTTCAAACTGCGAATACGTGCAGAGAGCCTGAATTTGGCTCCAAAATATGGCTCATGCCTCGAAATTGGAATATTTGGGATATTTCGAAAACTGCAGAGGAGTTTGTTCAAAATGAGACTAACTGCCACTTTCAGGACTTATCATATATTAGGAATAAAAAGTCGTAATTTCAATCTGCGAATACGTGCATAAAGCCAGATTTGGCTCCAAAATATGGCTCAGGCATCGAAATTGGGATGTTTGGGATATTTTGAAAACTGCAGGGGGGTTTGGGACCAATATGAACAAACGCAGCTTTTAGAACTTGGCATATGTTGGGTATAAAAAGTCGTAATTTCAAACTGCGAATACGTGCAGAGAGCTTGAATTTGGCTCCAAAATATGGCTCAGGCCTCGAAATTGGGATACTTGAGATATTTCGAAAAATGCAGGGGAGTTTGTGCAAAATGTGACTCACTGCTGCTTTCAGTACTTGGCATACGTTGGGTATTAAATGTCGTAATTTCAAACCGCGAATACGTGCATACAGCTTGAATTTAGCTCTAAAATATGGCTCAGGCCTCGAAATTGGGATGTTTGGGATATTTTGAAAACTGCAGGGGGGGGTTTGGGACAAATGTGACTAAACGCCGCGTTCAGTACATAGCATATGTTGGGTATAAAAAAGTCGTAATTTCAGACTGCGAATACGTGCAGAGACCCAGAATTTTGCTCCAAAATATGTCTCAGGCCTCGAAATTGGGATGTTTGGGATATTTTGAAAACTCAAGGGGAGTTTGTGCAAAATGTGACTCTCTGCCGCTTTCAGTACTTGGCATATGTTGGGTACAAAAAGTCGTAATATCAAACTGCGAATAATTGCAGAGAGCCAAAATTTGGCTTCAAAATATTGCTCAGGCCTCGAAATTGGGATATTTGGGATATTTTGAAAACTGCAGGGGAGTTTGTGCAAAATGTGACTCACTGCTGCTTTCAGTACTTGGCATATGTTGGGTATAAAAAGTCGTAATTTCAAACTGCGAATACGTGCAGAGAGCCAGAATTTGGCCCCAAAATATGGCTCAGGCGTCGAAATTGGGATATTTGGGATATTTCGAAAACAGCAAGGGAGTTTGTGCGAAATGTGACTCACTGCCGCTTTCAGGACTTGGCATATGTTGGGTAAAAAATGTCGTAATTTCAAACCGCGAATACGTGCATAGAGCCTGAATTTTGCTCCAAAATATGGCTCAGGCCACGAAATTGGGATGTTTGGGATATTTTGAAAACTACAGGGGGGGTTTGGGACAAATGTGACCAAACGCCGCGTTCAGTACTGGGCATATGTTGGGTATAAAAAAGTCGTAATTTCAAACAGCGAATACGTTCAGAGAGCCAGAATTTGGCTCCAAAATATGGCTCAGGCCTCGAAATTGGGATATTTGGGATATTTCGAAAACTGCAGGGGAATTTGTGCGAAATGAGACTCACTGCCGCTTTCAAGACTTGGCATATGTTTGGTATAAAATGTGGTAATTTCAAACCGCGAATACGTGCATACAGCCAGAATTTTGCTCCAAAATATTACTCAGGCCTCAAAATTCGGATGTTTGGGATATTTTGAAAACTGCAGGGGGGTTTGGGACCAATATGACCAAACGCCGCTTTCAGAACTTGGCATATGTTGGGTATAAAAAGTCGTAATTTCAATCTGCGAATACGTGCAGAGAGCTTGAATTTGGCTCCAAAATATGGATCAGGCCTCGAAATTGGGATGTTTGGGATATTTTGAAAACTGCAGGGAGGGTTTGGGACAAATGTGACCAAACGCCGCGTTCAGTACATAGCATATGTTGGGTATAAAAAAGTCGTAATTTCAGACTGCGAATACGTGCAGAGGGCCAGAATTTGGCTCCAAAATATGGCTCAGGCCTCGAAATTGGGATATTTGGGAAATTTCGAAAACTGCAGGGGAGTTTGTTCGAAATGTGACTCACTGCCGTTTTCAAGACTTGGCATATGTTGGGTATAAAATGTCGTAATTTCAAACCGCGAATACGTGCATAGAGCCAGAATTTTTCTCCAAAATATGGCTCAGGCCTCGAAATTGGGATGTTTGGGATATTTTGAAAACTGCTGGGGGGGTTTGGGACAAATGTGACTAAACGCCGCTTTCTGTACTTGGTATATGTTGGGTATAAACAAGTCGTAATTTCAAACTGCGAATACGTGCAGAGAGCCAGAATTTGGCTCCAAAATATGGCTCAGGATTCGAAATTGTGATGTTTGGGATATTTTGAAAACTGCAGGGGGGATTGAGACAAATGTGACCAAACGCCGCTTTCAGTACTTGGCATATGTTGGGTACAAAAAAGTGGTAATTTCAATTTGCGAATACGTGCAGAGAGCCAGAGTTTTGCTTCAAATATTGCTCAGGCCTCGAATTTGGGATATTTGGGATATTTCGAAAACTGCAGGGGAGTTTGTGCGAAATGTGACACACTGCCGCTTTCAGGACTTTGCATATGTAAGGAAAAAAATGGGGTAATATCAAACCGCGAATACGTGCATAGAGCCTGAATTTGGCTCCAAAATATGGCTTAGGCCTCGAAATTGGGATGTTTGAGATATTTTGAAAACTGCAGTGAGGTTTTAGGACAAATATGACCAAACGTCGCTTTCAGTACTTGGCATATGTTGGGTATATAAAGTCATAATTTCAAACTGAGAATACGTGCAAAGAGCCAGAATTTGGCTCCAACATATGGATCAGGCCTCAAAATTGGGATATTTGGGATATTTCGAAAACTGCAGGGGAGTTTGTGCAAAATGTGACTCACTGCCGTTTTCAGTACCTGGCATATGTTGGGTATAAAAATCGTAATATTAAACAGCGAATACGTGGAGAGAGCCAGAATTTTGCTCCATAATATGGCTCAGGCCTCGATATTGTGATGATTAGGATATTTTGAAAACTGCAGGGAGGTTTGGGACAAATGTGACCAAACGCCACTTTCAGTAGTTGGCATATATTGGGTATAAAAAGTCGTAATTTCAAACTGCGAATACGTGCAGAGAGCCAGAATTTGGCTCCAAAATATGGCTCAGGCCTCAAAATTGGGATATTTGGGATATTTCGAAAACTGCAGGGGAGTTTGTGTGAAATGTGACTCACTGCTGCTTTTAGGGCTTGACATATGATGGGTAAAAAATGTCGTAAATTCAAACCGCGAATACGTGCATAGAGCCAGAATTTGGCTCCAAAATATGGCTCAAGCCTCGAAATTGGGATGTTTGGGATATTTTGTAAACTACAGGGGGGGTTTGGGACAAATGTGACCAAACGCCGCGTTCAGTACTGGGCATATGTTGGGTATAAAAAAGTCGTAATTTCAAACAGCGAATACGTGCAGAGAGCCAGAATTTAGCTCCAAAATATGGATCAGGCCTCGAAATTTGGGTTGTTTGTGATATTTTGAAAACTGCAGGGGGGGTTTGGGCCAAATGTGACCAAACGCCGATTTCAATACTTGGTATATGTTGGGCAAAAAAAAAGTCGTAATTTCAAACTGCGAATACGTGCAGAGAGCCAGAATTTGGCTCCAAAATATGGCTTAGGCGTCGAAATTGGGATGTTTGAGATATTTTGAAAACTGCAGTGAAGTTTTGGGACAAATATGACCAAACGTCGCTATCAGTACTTGGCATATGTTGGGTATATAAAGTCATAATTTCAAACTGAGAATACGTGCAGAGAGCCAGAATTAGGCTCCAACATATGGATCAGGCCTCAAAATTGGGATATTTGGGATATTTCGAAAACTGCAGGGGAGTTTGTGCAAAATGTGACTCACTGCCGCTTTCAGTACTTGGCATATGTTGGGTATTAAATGTCGTAATTTCAAACCGCGAATACGTGCATAGAGCTAGAATTTAGCTCTAAAATATGGCTCAGGCCTCGAAATTGGGATGTTTGGGATATTTTGAAAACTGCAGGGGGGGTTTGGGACAAATGTGACTAAACGCCGCGTTCAGTACATAGCGTATGTTGGGTATAAAAAAGTCGTAATTTCAGACTGCGAATACGTGCAGAGACCCAGAATTTGGCTCCGAAATATGTCTCAGGCCTCGAAATTGGGATATTTGGGATATTTCGAAAACTGCAGGGGAGTTTGTGCGAAATGTGACTCACTGCCGTTTTCATGACTTGGCATATGTTGGGTATAAAAAGGCAATTTTAAACTGCGAATACGTGCATAGAGCCTGAATTTGGCTCAAAAATATTGCTCTGTCCTCGAAATTGGGATGTTTGGGATATTTTGAAAACTCAAGGGGAGTTTGTGCAAAATGTGACTCACTGCCGCTTTCAGTACTTGGCATATGTTGGGTATAAAAAGTCGTAATATCAACCTGCGAATACTTGCAGAGAGCCAAAATTTGGCTCCAAAATATTGTTCAGGCCTCGAAATTGGGATTTTTGGGATATTTGGAAAACTGCAGGGGAGTTTGTGCAAAATGTGACTCACTGCTGCTTTCAGTACTTGGCATATGTTGGGTATAAAAAGTCGTAATTTCAAACAGCGAATACGTGCAGAGAGCCAGAATTTGGCCCCAAAATATGGCTCAGGCGTCGAAATTGGGATATTTGGGATATTTCGAAAACGGCAAGGGAGTTTGTGCGAAATGTGACTCACTGCCGCTTTCAGGACTTGGCATATGTTGGGTAAAAAATGTCGTAATTTCAAAGCGCGAATACGTGCATAGAGCCTGAATTTTGCTCCAAAATATGGCTCAGGCCACGAAATTGGGATGTTTGGGATATTTTGAAAACTACAGGGGGGGTTTGGGACAAATGTGACCAAACGCCTCGTTCAGTACTGGGCATATGTTGGGTATAAAAAAGTCGTAATTTCAAACTGCGAATACGTTCAGAGAGCCAGAATTTGCCTCCAAAATATGGCTCAGGCCTCGAAATTGGGATATTTGGGATATTTCGAAAACTGCAGGGGAATTTGTGCGAAATGAGACTCACTGCCGCTTTCAAGACTTGGCATATGTTGGGTATAAAATGTGGTAATTTCAAACCGCGAATACGTGCATACAGCCAGAATTTTGCTCCAAAATATGGCTCAGGCCTCAAAATTGGGATGTTTGGGATATTTTGAAAACTGCAGGGGGGGTTTGGGACAAATGTGAGCAAATGCCGCTTTCAGAACTTGGCATATGTTGGGTATAAAATCTCATAATTTCAAACCGCGAATACGTGCATAGAGCCAGAATTTGGCTCCAAAATATGGCTCAGGCCTCGAAATTGGGATGTTTGGGATATTTTGAAAACTGCAGGGGGGGGGGGGTTTGGGACAAATGTGACCAAACGCCGCTTTCTGTACTTGGTATATGTTGGGTATAAAAAAGAAGTAATTTCAAACTGCGAATACGTGCAGAGAGCCTGAGTTTGGCTCCAAATAATGGCTCAGGCCTCGAAATTGGGATGTTTGGGATATTTCGAAAACTGCAGGGGAGTTTGTGCAAAATTTGACTCACTGCCGCTTTCATGACTTGGCATATGTTGGGTATAAAAAGGTAATTTTAAATTGCGAATACGTGCATAGAGCCAGAATTTGGCTCAAAAATATAGCTCAGGCCTCGAAAGTGGGATGTTTAGGATATTTTGAAAACTGCAGGGGAGTTTTTGCAAAATGTGACTCACTGCTGCTCTCAGTACTTGGCTGATGTTGAGTATAAAAAGTCGTAATTTCAAACTGCGAATACGTGCAGAGAGCCAAAATTTGGCTCCAAAATATGGCTCAGGCGTCGAAATTGGGATGTTTGTGATATTTTGAAAACTGCAGGGAGGGTTTGGGACAAATGTGACCAAACACCGCTTTCAGTACTTGGTATATGTTGGGTATGAAAAAGTCGTAATTTCAAACTGCGAATACATGCAGAGAGCCAGAACTTGGCTCCAAAATATGGCTCAGGCCTCGGAATTGGGATGTTTGGGATTTTTTGAAAACTGCAGGGGGGATTGAGACAAATGTGACCAAATGCCGCTTTAGGTACTTGGCATATGTTGGGTATATATATTCAAACTGCGAATACGTGCAGAGAGCCAGAATTTGGCTCCAAAATATGGCTCATGTCTCGAAATTGGGATGTTTGGGATATTTTGAAAACTGCAGGGAGGTTTGGGACAAATGTGACCAAACGCCACTTTCAGTACTTGGCATATGTTGGGTATAAAAAGTCTTAATTTCAAACTGCGAATACGTGCAAAAAGCCAGAATTTGGCTCTAAAAATTATGGCTCAGGCCTCGAAATTGAGATGTTTGGGATATTTTGAAAACTGCAGGGGGGATTGGGACAAATGTGACCAACGCCACTTTCAGTACTTGGCATATGTTGGGTATAAAATATCGTAATTTCAAAATGCGAATACGTGCAGAGAGCTAGAATTTAACTCCAAAATATGGCTCAGGCCTCGAAATTGGGATGTGTGGGATATTTTGAAAACTGCAGGGGGGTTTTGGACAAATGTGACCAAATGCAGTTTTCAGTAATTGGCATATGTTATGTATAAAAATTCGTAATTTCAAACTGCGAATACGTGCAAAGAGCCAGAATTTGGCTCCAAAATATTGATCTGGCTTCGAAATTGGGATATTTGGGATATTTTGAAAACTGCAGGAGGGATTGAGACAAATGTGACCAAACGCCGCTTTCAGTACTTGGCATATGTTGGGTATAAAAAAGTGGTAATTTAAAACTGCGAATACGTGCAGAGAGCCAGAATTTGGCTCCTAAATATTGATCTGGCTTCGAAATTGGGATATTTGGGATATTTCGAAAACTGCAGGGGGAGTTTGGGACAAAGGTTACCAATCGCCGCTTTCAGTACTTGGCATATATTGGGTATAAAAAATTCGTAATTTCAAACTGCGAATACGTGCAGAGAGCCAGCGTTTGGCTCCAAAATATGGCTCAGGCCACGAAATTGGGATGTTTGGGATATTTCGAAAACTGCAGGAGAGTTTGTGCAAAATGTGACTCTCTGCCGTTTTCAGTACTTGGCATATGTTGGGTATAAAAAGTCGTTATTTCAAACCGCGAATATGTGCAGAGAGCCAGAATTTGGGTCCAAAATATGGCTCAGGCCTCAAAATTGGAATATTTGGGATATTTCGAAAACTGCAGGGGAGTTTGTGCGAAATGTGACTCACTGCTGCTTTTAGGGCTTGGCATATGTTGGGTAAAAAATGTCGTAATTTCAAACTGCGAATACGTGCATAGAGCCAGAATTTGGCTCCAAAATATGGCTCAGGCCTCGAAATTGGGATGTTTGGGATATTTTGAAAACTGCAGGGGAGTTTGTGCGAAATGTGACTCACTGCTGCTTTTAGGGCTTGGCATATGTTGGGTATAAAATGTCGTAATTTCAAACCGCGAATATGTGCAGAGAGCCAGAATTTGGCTCCAAAATATGGCTCAGGCCTCGAAATTGGGATGTTTGGGATATTTTGTAAACTGCAGGGGGGGGTTTGGGACAAATGTGACCAAACGCCGCTTTCAGTACTTGACATATGTTGGGTATAAAATGTTGTAATTTCAAACTGCGTATACGTGCATAGAGCCAGAATTCTTCTGCAAAATATGGCTCAGGCCTCGAAATTGGGATGTTTGGGATATTTTGAAAACTGCAGGGGGGGTTTGGGACAAATGTGACCAAACGCCGCTTTCAGTACTTGGTATATGTTGGGTATAAAAAAGTCGTAATTTCAAACTGCAAATACGTGCAGAGAGCCAGAATATGGCTCCACAATATGGCTCAGGCCTCGAAATTGTGATGTTAGGGATTTTTTGAAAACTGCAGGGGGGATTGAGACAAATGTGACCAAACGCCGCTTTCAGTACTTGGCATATGTTGGGTATAAAAAAGTAGTAATTTCAAACAGCGAATACGTGCAGAGAGCCAGAATTTGGCTCCAAAATATTGCTCAGGCCTCGAAATTGGGATATTTGGGATATTTCGAAAACTGCAGGGGAGTTTGTGCGAAATGTGACTCACTGCCGCTTTCAGGACTTGGCATATGTTTGGTATAAAATGGCGTAATATCAAACCGCGAATACGTTCATAGAGCCAAAATTTGGCTCTAAAATATGGCTCAGGCCTCGAAATTGGGATGTTTGGGATATTTTGAAAATTGCAGGGGGGGTTTGGGACAAAGGTTACCAAACGCCGCTTTCAGTACTTGATATATATTGGGTATAAAAAAGTCGTAATTTCAAACTGCGAATACGTTCAGAGAGCCAGAATTTGCCTCCAAAATATGGCTCAGGCCTCGAAATTGGGATATTTGGGATATTTCGAAAACTGCAGGGGAATTTGTGCGAAATGAGACTCACTGCCGCTTTCAAGACTTGGCATATGTTGGGTATAAAATGTGGTAATTTCAAACTGCGAATACGTGCAGAGAGCCAAAATTTGGCTCCAAAATATGGCTCAGGCGTCGAAATTGGGATGTTTGTGATATTTTGAAAACTGCAGGGAGGGTTTGGGACAAATGTGACCAAACACCGCTTTCAGTACTTGGTATATGTTGGGTATGAAAAAGTCGTAATTTCAAACTGCGAATACATGCAGAGAGCCAGAACTTGGCTCCAAAATATGGCTCAGGCCTCGGAATTGGGATGTTTGGGATTTTTTGAAAACTGCAGGGGGGATTGAGACAAATGTGACCAAATGCCGCTTTAGGTACTTGGCATATGTTGGGTATATATATTCAAACTGCGAATACGTGCAGAGAGCCAGAATTTGGCTCCAAAATATGGCTCATGTCTCGAAATTGGGATGTTTGGGATATTTTGAAAACTGCAGGGAGGTTTGGGACAAATGTGACCAAACGCCACTTTCAGTACTTGGCATATGTTGGGTATAAAAAGTCTTAATTTCAAACTGCGAATACGTGCAAAAAGCCAGAATTTGGCTCTAAAAATTATGGCTCAGGCCTCGAAATTGAGATGTTTGGGATATTTTGAAAACTGCAGGGGGGATTGGGACAAATGTGACCAACGCCACTTTCAGTACTTGGCATATGTTGGGTATAAAATATCGTAATTTCAAAATGCGAATACGTGCAGAGAGCTAGAATTTAACTCCAAAATATGGCTCAGGCCTCGAAATTGGGATGTGTGGGATATTTTGAAAACTGCAGGGGGGTTTTGGACAAATGTGACCAAATGCAGTTTTCAGTAATTGGCATATGTTATGTATAAAAATTCGTAATTTCAAACTGCGAATACGTGCAAAGAGCCAGAATTTGGCTCCAAAATATTGATCTGGCTTCGAAATTGGGATATTTGGGATATTTTGAAAACTGCAGGAGGGATTGAGACAAATGTGACCAAACGCCGCTTTCAGTACTTGGCATATGTTGGGTATAAAAAAGTGGTAATTTAAAACTGCGAATACGTGCAGAGAGCCAGAATTTGGCTCCTAAATATTGATCTGGCTTCGAAATTGGGATATTTGGGATATTTCGAAAACTGCAGGGGGAGTTTGGGACAAAGGTTACCAATCGCCGCTTTCAGTACTTGGCATATATTGGGTATAAAAAATTCGTAATTTCAAACTGCGAATACGTGCAGAGAGCCAGCGTTTGGCTCCAAAATATGGCTCAGGCCACGAAATTGGGATGTTTGGGATATTTCGAAAACTGCAGGAGAGTTTGTGCAAAATGTGACTCTCTGCCGTTTTCAGTACTTGGCATATGTTGGGTATAAAAAGTCGTTATTTCAAACCGCGAATATGTGCAGAGAGCCAGAATTTGGGTCCAAAATATGGCTCAGGCCTCAAAATTGGAATATTTGGGATATTTCGAAAACTGCAGGGGAGTTTGTGCGAAATGTGACTCACTGCTGCTTTTAGGGCTTGGCATATGTTGGGTAAAAAATGTCGTAATTTCAAACTGCGAATACGTGCATAGAGCCAGAATTTGGCTCCAAAATATGGCTCAGGCCTCGAAATTGGGATGTTTGGGATATTTTGAAAACTGCAGGGGAGTTTGTGCGAAATGTGACTCACTGCTGCTTTTAGGGCTTGGCATATGTTGGGTATAAAATGTCGTAATTTCAAACCGCGAATATGTGCAGAGAGCCAGAATTTGGCTCCAAAATATGGCTCAGGCCTCGAAATTGGGATGTTTGGGATATTTTGTAAACTGCAGGGGGGGGTTTGGGACAAATGTGACCAAACGCCGCTTTCAGTACTTGACATAT
Source organism: Procambarus clarkii (assembly GCF_040958095.1). NCBI lineage: Eukaryota > Metazoa > Arthropoda > Malacostraca > Decapoda > Cambaridae > Procambarus > Procambarus clarkii. The sequence goes on from NC_091172.1 coordinate 353,361, forward strand.
GTTGGGTATAAAATGTTGTAATTTCAAACTGCGTATACGTGCATAGAGCCAGAATTCTTCTGCAAAATATGGCTCAGGCCTCGAAATTGGGATGTTTGGGATATTTTGAAAACTGCAGGGGGGGTTTGGGACAAATGTGACCAAACGCCGCTTTCAGTACTTGGTATATGTTGGGTATAAAAAAGTCGTAATTTCAAACTGCAAATACGTGCAGAGAGCCAGAATATGGCTCCACAATATGGCTCAGGCCTCGAAATTGTGATGTTAGGGATTTTTTGAAAACTGCAGGGGGGATTGAGACAAATGTGACCAAACGCCGCTTTCAGTACTTGGCATATGTTGGGTATAAAAAAGTAGTAATTTCAAACAGCGAATACGTGCAGAGAGCCAGAATTTGGCTCCAAAATATTGCTCAGGCCTCGAAATTGGGATATTTGGGATATTTCGAAAACTGCAGGGGAGTTTGTGCGAAATGTGACTCACTGCCGCTTTCAGGACTTGGCATATGTTTGGTATAAAATGGCGTAATATCAAACCGCGAATACGTTCATAGAGCCAAAATTTGGCTCTAAAATATGGCTCAGGCCTCGAAATTGGGATGTTTGGGATATTTTGAAAATTGCAGGGGGGGTTTGGGACAAAGGTTACCAAACGCCGCTTTCAGTACTTGATATATATTGGGTATAAAAAAGTCGTAATTTCAAACTGCGAATACGTTCAGAGAGCCAGAATTTGCCTCCAAAATATGGCTCAGGCCTCGAAATTGGGATATTTGGGATATTTCGAAAACTGCAGGGGAATTTGTGCGAAATGAGACTCACTGCCGCTTTCAAGACTTGGCATATGTTGGGTATAAAATGTGGTAATTTCAAACCGCGAATTCGTGCATACAGCCAGAATTTTGCTCCAAAATATGGCTCAGGCCTCAAAATTGGGATGTTTGGGATATTTTGAAAACTGCAGGGGGGGTTTGGGACAAATGTGACCAAATGCCGCTTTCAGAACTTGGCATATGTTGGGTATAAAATCTCATAATTTCAAACCGCGAATACGTGCATAGAGCCAGAATTTGGCTCCAAAATATGGCTCAGGCCTCGAAATTGGGATGTTTGGGATATTTTGAAAACTGCAGGGGGGGGGGTTTGGGACAAATGTGACCAAACGCCGCTTTCTGTACTTGGTATATGTTGGGTATAAAAAAGAAGTAATTTCAAACTGCGAATACGAGCAGAGAGCCAGAGTTTGGCTCCAAATAATGGCTCAGGCCTCGAAATTGGGATGTTTGGGATATTTCGAAAACTGTAGGGGAGTTTGTGCAAAATTTGACTCACTGCCGCTTTCTGTACTTGGCATATGTTGGGTATAAAAAGGTAATTTTAAATTGCGAATACGTGCATAGAGCCAGAATTTGGCTCCAAAATATGGCTCAGGCCTCGAAAGTGGGATGTTTAGGATATTTTGAAAACTGCAGGGGAGTTTTTGCAAAATGTGACTCACTGCTGCTCTCAGTACTTGGCTGATGTTGAATATAAAAAGTCGTAATTTCAAACTGCGAATACGTGCAGAGAGCCAGAATTTGGCTCCAAAATATGGCTCAGGCGTCGAAATTGGGATGTTTGTGATATTTTGAAAACTGCAGGGAGGGTTTGGGACAAATGTGACCAAACACCGCTTTCAGTACTTGGTATATGTTGGGTATGAAAAAGTCGTAATTTCAAACTGCGAATACATGCAGAGAGCCAGAACTTGGCTCCAAAATATGGCTCAGGCCTCGGAATTGGGATGTTTGGGATTTTTTGAAAACTGCAGGGGGGATTGAGACAAATGTGACCAAATGCCGCTTTAGGTACTTGGCATATGTTGGGTATATAAATTCAAACTGCGAATACGTGCAGAGAGCCAGAATTTGGCTCCAAAATATGGCTCATGTCTCGAAATTGGGATGTTTGGGATATTTTGAAAACTGCAGGGAGGTTTGGGACAAATGTGACCAAACGCCACTTTCAGTACTTGGCATATGTTGGGTATAAAAAGTCTTAATTTCAAACTGCGAATACGTGCAAAAAGCCAGAATTTGGCTCCAAAATATGGCTCAGGCCTCAAAATTGAGATATTTGGGATATTTCGAAAACTGCAGGGGAGTTTGTGCAAAATGTGACTCACTGCCGCTTTCAGAACTTGGCATATGTTGGGTATAAAATCTCATAATTTCAAACCGCGAATACGTGCATACAGCCAGAATTTGGCTCCAAATTATGGCTCAGGCCTCGAAATTGGGGTGTTTGGGATATTTTGAAAACTGTAGGGGGGGGTTTGGGACAAATGTGACCAAACGCCGCTTTCTGTACTTGGCATATGTTGGGTATAAAATGTCGGAATTTCAAACTGCGAATACGTGCACAGAGCCAGATTTTGGCTCTAAAAATTATGGCTCAGGCCTCGAAATTGAGATGTTTGGGATATTTTGAAAACTGCAGGGGGGATTGGGACAAATGTGACCAACGCCACTTTCAGTACTTGGCATATGTTGGGTATAAAATATCGTAATTTCAAAATGCGAATACGTGCAGAGAGCTAGAATTTAACTCCAAAATATGGCTCAGGCCTCGAAATTGGGATGTGTGGGATATTTTGAAAACTGCAGGGGGGTTTTGGACAAATGTGACCAAATGCAGTTTTCAGTAATTGGCATATGTTATGTATAAAAATTCGTAATTTCAAACTGCGAATACGTGCAAAGAGCCAGAATTTGGCTCCAAAATATTGATCTGGCTTCGAAATTGGGATATTTGGGATATTTTGAAAACTGCAGGAGGGATTGAGACAAATGTGACCAAACGCCGCTTTCAGTACTTGGCATATGTTGGGTATAAAAAAGTGGTAATTTAAAACTGCGAATACGTGCAGAGAGCCAGAATTTGGCTCCTAAATATTGATCTGGCTTCGAATATGGGATATTTGGGATATTTCGAAAACTGCAGGGGGAGTTTGGGACAAAGGTTACCAATCGCCGCTTTCAGTACTTGGCATATATTGGGTATAAAAAATTCGTAATTTCAAACTGCGAATACGTGCAGAGAGCCAGCGTTTGGCTAAAAAAAATGTCTCAGGCCACGAAATTGGGATGTTTGGGATATTTCGAAAACTGCAGGGGAGTTTGTGCAAAATGTGACTCTCTGCCGTTTTCAGTACTTGGCATATGTTGGGTATAAAAAGTCGTTACTTCAAACCGCGAATATGTGCAGAGAGCCAGAATTTGGCTCCAAAATATGGCTCAGGCCTCAAAATTGGAATATTTGGGATATTTCGAAAACTGCAGGGGAGTTTGTGCGAAATGTGACTCACTGCTGCTTTTAGGGCTTGGCATATGTTGGGTAAAAAATGTCGTAATTTCAAACTGCGAATACGTGCAGAGAGCCAGAGTTTGGCTCCAAATAATGGCTCAGGCCTCGAAATTGGGATGTTTGGGATTTTTCGAAAACTGCAGGGGAGTTTGTGCAAAATTTGACTCACTGCCGCTTTCATGACTTGGCATATGTTGGGTATAAAAAGGTAATTTTAAATTGCGAATACGTGCATAGAGCCAGAATTTGGCTCAAAAATATAGCTCAGGCCTCGAAATTGGGATGTTTGGGATATTTTGTAAACTGCAGGGGAGTTTTTGCAAAATGTGACTCACTGCTGCTCTCAGTACTTGGCTGATGTTGAGTATAAAAAGTCGTAATTTCAAACTGCGAATACGTGCAGAGAGCCAGAATTTGGCTCCAAAATATGGCTCAGGCGTCGAAATTGGGATGTTTGTGATATTTTGAAAACTGCAGGGAGGGTTTGGGACAAATGTGACCAAACACCGCTTTCAGTACTTGGTATATGTTGGGTATGAAAAAGTCGTAATTTCAAACTGCGAATACATGCAGAGAGCCAGAACTTGGCTCCAAAATATGGCTCAGGCCTCGGAATTGGGATGTTTGGGATTTTTTGAAAACTGCAGGGAGGATTGAGACAAATGTGACCAAATGCCGCTTTAGGTACTTGGCATATGTTGGGTATATATATTCAAACTGCGAATACGTGCAGAGAGCCAGAATTTGGCTCCAAAATATGGCTCATGTCTCGAAATTGGGATGTTTGGGATATTTTGAAAACTGCAGGGAGGTTTGGGACAAATGTGACCAAACGCCACTTTCAGTACTTGGCATATGTTGGGTATAAAAAGTCTTAATTTCAAACTGCGAATACGTGCAAAAAGCCAGAATTTGGCTCCAAAATATGGCTCAGGCCTCAAAATTGAGATATTTGGGATATTTCGAAAACTGCAGGGGAGTTTGTGCAAAATGTGACTCACTGCCGCTTTCAGAACTTGGCATATGTTGGGTATAAAATCTCATAATTTCAAACCGCGAATACGTGCATAGAGCCAGAATTTGGCTCCAAATTATGGCTCAGGCCTCGAAATTGGGGTGTTTGGGATATTTTGAAAACTGTAGGGGGGGGTTTGGGACAAATGTGACCAAACGCCGCTTTCTGTACTTGGCATATGTTGGGTATAAAATGTCGGAATTTCAAACTGCGAATACGTGCACAGAGCCATAATTTGGCTCTAAAAATTATGGCTCAGGCCTCGAAATTGAGATGTTTGGGATATTTTGAAAACTGCAGGGGGGATTGGGACAAATGTGACCAACGCCACTTTCAGTACTTGGCATATGTTGGGTATAAAATATCGTAATTTCAAAATGCGAATACGTGCAGAGAGCTAGAATTTAACTCCAAAATATGGCTCAGGCCTCGAAATTGGGATGTGTGGGATATTTTGAAAACTGCAGGGGGGTTTTGGACAAATGTGACCAAATGCAGTTTTCAGTAATTGGCATATGTTATGTATAAAAATTCGTAATTTCAAACTGCGAATACGTGCAAAGAGCCAGAATTTGGCTCCAAAATATTGATCTGGCTTCGAAATTGGGATATTTGGGATATTTTGAAAACTGCAGGAGGGATTGAGACAAATGTGACCAAACGCCGCTTTCAGTACTTGGCATATGTTGGGTATAAAAAAGTGGTAATTTAAAACTGCGAATACGTGCAGAGAGCCAGAATTTGGCTCCTAAATATTGATCTGGCTTCGAAATTGGGATATTTGGGATATTTCGAAAACTGCAGGGGGAGTTTGGGACAAAGGTTACCAATCGCCGCTTTCAGTACTTGGCATATATTGGGTATAAAAAATTCGTAATTTCAAACTGCGAATACGTGCAGAGAGCCAGCGTTTGGCTCCAAAATATGGCTCAGGCCACGAAATTGGGATGTTTGGGATATTTCGAAAACTGCAGGAGAGTTTGTGCAAAATGTGACTCTCTGCCGTTTTCAGTACTTGGCATATGTTGGGTATAAAAAGTCGTTATTTCAAACCGCGAATATGTGCAGAGAGCCAGAATTTAGGTCCAAAATATGGCTCAGGCCTCAAAATTGGAATATTTGGGATATTTCGAAAACTGCAGGGGAGTTTGTGCGAAATGTGACTCACTGCTGCTTTTAGGGCTTGGCATATGTTGGGTAAAAAATGTCGTAATTTCAAACTGCGAATACGTGCATAGAGCCAGAATTTGGCTCCAAAATATGGCTCAGGCCTCGAAATTGGGATGTTTGGGATATTTTGAAAACTGCAGGGGAGTTTGTGCGAAATGTGACTCACTGCTGCTTTTAGGGCTTGGCATATGTTGGGTATAAAATGTCGTAATTTCAAACCGCGAATATGTGCAGAGAGCCAGAATTTGGCTCCAAAATATGGCTCAGGCCTCGAAATTGGGATGTTTGGGATATTTTGTAAACTGCAGGGGGGGGTTTGGGACAAATGTGACCAAACGCCGCTTTCAGTACTTGACATATGTTGGGTATAAAATGTTGTAATTTCAAACTGCGTATACGTGCATAGAGCCAGAATTCTTCTGCAAAATATGGCTCAGGCCTCGAAATTGGGATGTTTGGGATATTTTGAAAACTGCAGGGGGGGTTTGGGACAAATGTGACCAAACGCCGCTTTCAGTACTTGGTATATGTTGGGTATAAAAAAGTCGTAATTTCAAACTGCAAATACGTGCAGAGAGCCAGAATATGGCTCCACAATATGGCTCAGGCCTCGAAATTGTGATGTTAGGGATTTTTTGAAAACTGCAGGGGGGATTGAGACAAATGTGACCAAACGCCGCTTTCAGTACTTGGCATATGTTGGGTATAAAAAAGTAGTAATTTCAAACAGCGAATACGTGCAGAGAGCCAGAATTTGGCTCCAAAATATTGCTCAGGCCTCGAAATTGGGATATTTGGGATATTTCGAAAACTGCAGGGGAGTTTGTGCGAAATGTGACTCACTGCCGCTTTCAGGACTTGGCATATGTTTGGTATAAAATGGCGTAATATCAAACCGCGAATACGTTCATAGAGCCAAAATTTGGCTCTAAAATATGGCTCAGGCCTCGAAATTGGGATGTTTGGGATATTTTGAAAATTGCAGGGGGGGTTTGGGACAAAGGTTACCAAACGCCGCTTTCAGTACTTGATATATATTGGGTATAAAAAAGTCGTAATTTCAAACTGCGAATACGTTCAGAGAGCCAGAATTTGCCTCCAAAATATGGCTCAGGCCTCGAAATTGGGATATTTGGGATATTTCGAAAACTGCAGGGGAATTTGTGCGAAATGAGACTCACTGCCGCTTTCAAGACTTGGCATATGTTGGGTATAAAATGTGGTAATTTCAAACCGCGAATACGTGCATACAGCCAGAATTTTGCTCCAAAATATGGCTCAGGCCTCAAAATTGGAATGTTTGGGATATTTTGAAAACTGCAGGGGGGGTTTGGGACAAATGTGACCAAATGCCGCTTTCAGAACTTGGCATATGTTGGGTATAAAATCTCATAATTTCAAACCGCGAATACGTGCATAGAGCCAGAATTTGGCTCCAAAATATGGCTCAGGCCTCGAAATTGGGATGTTTGGGATATTTTGAAAACTGCAGGGGGGGGGGGGTTTGGGACAAATGTGACCAAATGCCGCTTTCTGTACTTGGTATATGTTGGGTATAAAAAAGAAGTAATTTCAAACTGCGAATACGTGCATAGAGCCAGAATTTGGCTCAAAAATATGGCTCAGGCCTCGAAAGTGGGATGTTTAGGATATTTTGAAAACTGCAGGGGAGTTTTTGCAAAATGTGACTCACTGCTGCTCTCAGTACTTGGCTGATGTTGAGTATAAAAAGTCGTAATTTCAAACTGCGAATACGTGCAGAGAGCCAGAATTTGGCTCCAAAATATGGCTCAGGCGTCGAAATTGGGATGTTTGTGATATTTTGAAAACTGCAGGGAGGGTTTGGGACAAATGTGACCAAACACCGCTTTCAGTACTTGGTATATGTTGGGTATGAAAAAGTCGTAATTTCAAACTGCGAATACATGCAGAGAGCCAGAACTTGGCTCCAAAATATGGCTCAGGCCTCGGAATTGGGATGTTTGGGATTTTTTGAAAACTGCAGGGGGGATTGAGACAAATGTGACCAAATGCCGCTTTAGGTACTTGGCATATGTTGGGTATATAAATTCAAACTGCGAATACGTGCAGAGAGCCAGAATTTGGCTCCAAAATATGGCTCATGTCTCGAAATTGGGATGTTTGGGATATTTTGAAAACTGCAGGGAGGTTTGGGACAAATGTGACCAAACGCCACTTTCAGTACTTGGCATTTGTTGGGTATAATAAGTCTTAATTTCAAACTGCGAATACGTGCAAAAAGCCAGAATTTGGCTCCAAAATATGGCTCAGGCCTCAAAATTGAGATATTTGGGATATTTCGAAAACTGCAGGGGAGTTTGTGCAAAATGTGACTCACTGCCGCTTTCAGAACTTGGCATATGTTGGGTATAAAATCTCATAATTTCAAACCGCGAATACGTGCATAGAGCCAAAATTTGGCTCCAAATTATGGCTCAGGCCTCGAAATTGGGGTGTTTGGGATATTTTGAAAACTGTAGGGGGGGGTTTGGGACAAATGTGACCAAACGCCGCTTTCTGTACTTGGCATATGTTGGGTATAAAATGTCGGAATTTCAAACTGCGAATACGTGCACAGAGCCAGAATTTGGCTCTAAAAATTATGGCTCAGGCCTCGAAATTGAGATGTTTGGGATATTTTGAAAACTGCAGGGGGGATTGGGACAAATGTGACCAACGCCACTTTCAGTACTTGGCATATGTTGGGTATAAAATATCGTAATTTCAAAATGCGAATACGTGCAGAGAGCTAGAATTTAACTCCAAAATATGGCTCAGGCCTCGAAATTGGGATGTGTGGGATATTTTGAAAACTGCAGGGGGGTTTTGGACAAATGTGACCAAATGCAGTTTTCAGTAATTGGCATATGTTATGTATAAAAATTCGTAATTTCAAACTGCGAATACGTGCAAAGAGCCAGAATTTGGCTCCAAAATATTGATCTGGCTTCGAAATTGGGATATTTGGGATATTTTGAAAACTGCAGGAGGGATTGAGACAAATGTGACCAAACGCCGCTTTCAGTACTTGGCATATGTTGGGTATAAAAAAGTGGTAATTTAAAACTGCGAATACGTGCAGAGAGCCAGAATTTGGCTCCTAAATATTGATCTGGCTTCGAATATGGGATATTTGGGATATTTCGAAAACTGCAGGGGGAGTTTGGGACAAAGGTTACCAATCGCCGCTTTCAGTACTTGGCATATATTGGGTATAAAAAATTCGTAATTTCAAACTGCGAATACGTGCAGAGAGCCAGCGTTTGGCTCCAAAATATGGCTCAGGCCACGAAATTGGGATGTTTGGGATATTTCGAAAACTGCAGGGGAGTTTGTGCAAAATGTGACTCTCTGCCGTTTTCAGTACTTGGCATATGTTGGGTATAAAAAGTCGTTATTTCAAACCGCGAATATGTGCAGAGAGCCAGAATTTGGCTCCAAAATATGGCTCAGGCCTCAAAATTGGAATATTTGGGATATTTCGAAAACTGCAGGGGAGTTTGTGCGAAATGTGACTCACTGCTGCTTTTAGGGCTTGGCATATGTTGGGTAAAAAATGTCGTAATTTCAAACTGCGAATACGTGCATAGAGCCAGAATTTGGCTCCAAAATATGGCTCAGGCCTCGAAATTGGGATGTTTGGGATATTTTGAAAACTGCAGGGAAGTTTGTGCGAAATGTGACTCACTGCTGCTTTTAGGGCTTGGCATATGTTGGGTATAAAATGTCGTAATTTCAAACCGCGAATATGTGCAGAGAGCCAGAATTTGGCTCCAAAATATGGCTCAGGCCTCGAAATTGGGATGTTTGGGATATTTTGTAAACTGCAGGGGGGGGGTTTGGGACAAATGTGACCAAACGCCGCTTTCAGTACTTGACATATGTTGGGTATAAAATGTTGTAATTTCAAACTGCGTATACGTGCATAGAGCCAGAATTCTTCTGCAAAATATGGCTCAGGCCTCGAAATTGGGATGTTTGGGATATTTTGAAAACTGCAGGGGGGGTTTGGGACAAATGTGACCAAACGCCGCTTTCAGTACTTGGTATATGTTGGGTATAAAAAAGTCGTAATTTCAAACTGCAAATACGTGAAGAGAGCCAGAATATGGCTCCACAATATGGCTCAGGCCTCGAAATTGTGATGTTAGGGATTTTTTGAAAACTGCAGGGGGGATTGAGACAAATGTGACCAAACGCCGCTTTCAGTACTTGGCATATGTTGGGTATAAAAAGTAGTAATTTCAAACAGCGAATACGTGCAGAGAGCCAGAATTTGGCTCCAAAATATTGCTCAGGCCTCGAAATTGGGATATTTGGGATATTTCGAAAACTGCAGGGGAGTTTGTGCGAAATGTGACTCACTGCCGCTTTCAGGACTTGGCATATGTTTGGTATAAAATGGCGTAATATCAAACCGCGAATACGTTCATAGAGCCAAAATTTGGCTCTAAAATATGGCTCAGGCCTCGAAATTGGGATGTTTGGGATATTTTGAAAATTGCAGGGGGGGTTTGGGACAAAGGTTACCAAACGCCGCTTTCAGTACTTGATATATATTGGGTATAAAAAAGTCGTAATTTCAAACTGCGAATACGTGCAGAGAGCCAGAGTTTGGCTCCAAAATATGGCTCAGGCCACGAAATTGGGATGTTTGGGATATTTTGAAAACTGCAGGGGAGTTTGTGCAAAATGTGACTCACTGTCGTTTTCAGTACTTGGCATATGTTGGGTATAAAAATCGTAATATTAAACTGCGAACACGTGGAGAGAGCCAGAATTTTGCTCCATAATATGGCTCAGGCCTCGATATTGTGATGAGTGGGATATTTTGAAAACTGCAGGGAGGTTTGGGACAAATGTGACCAAACGCCATTTTCAGTACTTGGCATATGTTGGGTATAAAAAGTCGTAATTTCAAACTGCGAATACGTGCATAGAGCCAGAATTTGGCTCCAAAATATGGCTCACGCCTCGAAATTGGGATGTTTGGGATATTTTGAAAACTGCAGGGGGGGTTTGGGACAAATGTGACCAAACGCCGCGTTCAGTACATAGCCTATGTTAGGTATAAAAAAGTCGTAATTTCAGACTGCGAATACGTGCAGAGAGCCAGAATTTGGCTCCAAAATATGGCTCAGGCCTCGAAATTGGGATATTTGGGATATTTCGAAAACTGCAGGGGAGTTTGTGCGAAATGTGACTCACTGCCGTTTTCAAGACTTGGCATATGTTGGGTATAAAATGTCGTAATTTCAAACCGCGAATATGTGCAGAGAGCCAGAATTTGGCTCCCAAATATGGCTCAGGCCTCGAAATTGGGATGTTTGGGATATTTTGTAAACTGCAGGTGGGGGTTTGGGACAAATGTGACCAAACTCCGCTTTCAGTACTTGGCATATGTTGGGTATAAAATGGCGTAATATCAAACCGCGAATACGTGGATAGAGCCAGAATTTGGCTCCAAAATATGGCTCAGGCCTCAAAATTGGGATGTTTTGGATATTTTGAAAACTGCAGGGGGGTTTGGGACAAAGGTTACCAAACGCCGCTTTCAGTACTTGGCATATATTGGGTATAAAAAAGTCGTAATTTCAAACTGCGAATACGTGCAGAGAGCCAGAATTTGGCTCCAAAATTTGGCTAAGGCGTCGAAATTGGGATATTTGGGATATTTCGAAAAGTGCAAGGAAGTTTGTGCAAAATGTGACTCAATGCCGCTTTCAGTACTTGGCATATGTTGGGTATAAAAAGTCGTAATTTCAAACCACGAATATGTGCAGAGAGCCAGAATTTGGCTCCAAAATATGGCTCAGGCCTCAAAATTGGGATATTTGGGATATTTCGAAAACTGCAGGGGAGTTTGTGTGAAATGTGACTTACTGCTGCTTTTAGGGCTTGACATATGTTGGGTAAAAAATGTCGTAATTTCAAACCGCGAATACGTGCATAGAGCCAGAATTTGGCTCCAAAATATGGCTCAGGCCTCGAAATTGGGATGTTTGGGATATTTTGTAAACTGCAGGGAGGGTTTGGGACAAATGTGACCAAACGCCACTTTCAGTACTTGGCATATGTTGGGTATAAAATGTTGTAATTTCAAATGCGTATACGTGTATAGAGCCAGAATTTGGTTCCAAAATATGGATCAGGCCTCGAAATTTGGTTTGTTTGCGATATTTTGAAAACTGCAGTGGGGGTTTGGGCCAAATGTGACCAAACGCCGATTTCAGTACTTGGTATATGTTGGCCATAAAAAAAGTCGTAACTTCAAACTGCGAATACGTGCAGAGACCCAGAATTTGGCTCCAAAATATGGCTTAGGCGTAGAAATTGGGATGTTTGAGATATTTTGAAAACTGCAGTGAGATTTTGGGACAAATATGACAAAACGTCGCTTTCAGTACTTGGCATATGTTGGGTATATAAAGTCATAATTTCAAAGTGAGAATACGTGCAGAGAGCCAGAATTTGGCTCCAACATATGGATCAGGCCTCAAAATTGGGATATTTGGGATATTTCGAAAACTGCAGGGGAGTTTGTGCAAAATGTGACTCACTGCCGCTTTCAGTACTTGGCATATGTTGGGTATATAAAAATTCGTAATTTCAAACTGCGAATACATGCAGTGAGCCAGAATTTGGCTCCAAAATATGGCTCAGGCCTCGAGATTGGGATATTTGGGATATTACGAAAACTGCATGGGAGTTTGTGCAAAATGTCACTCACTGCCGCTTCTAGAACTTCGCATATGTTGGGTATAAAAAAGTCGTAATTTCAAACTGCGAATACGTGCAGAGAGCCAGAATTTAGCTCCAAAATAAGGCTCAGGGCTAGAAAATGGGAAATTTGGGATATTTTGAAAACTGCAGGGGAGTTTGTACGAAATGTGACTCTCTGCCGCTTTCAGGACTTAGCATATGTTGGGTATAAAATGTCGTTATTTCAAACAGCGAATACGTGCATAGAGCCAGAATTTGGCTCCAAAATATAGCTCAGGCCTCGAAACTTGGATGTTTGGGATATTTTGAAAACTGCAGGGGGGGTTTGGGACAAATGTCACCAAACGCTACTTTCAGTACTTGGCATATGTTGGGTATAAAAAAGTTGTAATTTCAAACTGCGAATACGGGCAGAAAGCTAGAATTTGGCTCCAAAATATTGTTCAGGCCTCAAAATTGGGATATTTGGGATATTTCGAAAACTGCAGATGAGTTTGTTCAAAATGTGACACACTGCCGCTTGCAGGACTTGGCATATGTTGGTTATAAAAAGTCATAAATTCAAACCGCGAATACGTGCATAGAGCCAGAATTTGGCTCCTAAATATGGCTCAGGCCTCGAAATTGGGATGTTTGGGATCTTTTGAAAACTGCAGGGGGGTTTGGGACAAATGTGACCAAACGCCGCTTTCAGTACTTGGCATATCTTGGGTATCAAAAGTCATAAATTAAAACCGCGAATACGTGAATAGAGCCAGAATTTGTCTCCTAAATATGGCTCAGGCCTCGAAATTGGGATGTTTGGGATATTTTGAAAACTGCAAGGGGGATTGAGACAAATGTGACCAAACGAATTTACATATGTTGGGTATAAAAAGTCGTAATTTCAAACTGCGAGTACGTGCAGAGAGCTAGAATTTGGCTCCAAAATATGTCTCAGGCCTCGAAATTGGGATATTTGGGATAATTCGAAACTGCAGGGGAATTTGTTCGAAATGTGACTCACTGCCGCTTACAGGACTCAGCATATGTTGGGTATAAAATGTTGTAATTTCAAACCGCGAATACGTGCATTGAGCCAGAATTTGGCTCCAAAATATGGCTCAGGCCTCGAAATTGGGATGTTTGGGATATTTTGAAAACTGTAGGTGGGGATTGGGACAAATGTGACCAACTCCGCTTTCAGTACTTGGCATATGTTGGGTATAAAAAAGTCGTAATTTCAAACTGTGAATACGTGCAGAGAGCCAGAATTTGGCTCCAAAATATGGCTCAGGCCTCAAAATTTGGATATTTTGGATATTTCGAAAACTGCAGGGGAGTTTGTGCGAAATGTGACTTACTGCCGCTTTTAGGACTTGGCATATGTTGGGTATAAAATGTCGTAATTTCAAACCGCGAATACGTGCATAGAGCCAGAATTTGGCTCCAAAATATGGCTCAGGCCTCGAAATTGGGATATTTGGGATATTTTGAAAACTGCAGGGAGGTTTGGGACATTTGTGACCAAACGCTGCTTCCAGTACTTGGCATATGTTGGGTATAAAAGGTCTTAATTTCAAACTGCGAGTACGTGCAGAGAGCCAGAATTTGGCTCCAAAATATGGCTCAGGCCTCGAAATTGGGATATTTGGGATATTTCGAAAACTGCAGGGGAGTTTGTGCGAAATGTGACTAACTGCCGCTTTCAGGCCTTGGCATATGTTGGGTATAAAATGTTGTAATTTCAAACCACGAACACGTGTATACAGCCAGAATTTGGCTCCAAAATATGGCTCAGGCCTAGAAATTGGGATGTTTGGGATATTTTGAAAACTGCAGTTGGGATTGAGACAAATGTCACCAAACGCCGCTTTCAGTACTTGGCATATGTTGGGTATAAAAAAGTCGTAACTTCAAACTGCGAATACGTGCAGAGAGCCAGAATTTGGCTCCAAAATATGGCACAGGCTTCGAAATTGTGACGTTTGGGATATTTCGAAAACTGCAGGGGAGTTTGTGCGAAATGTGACTCACTGACGCTTTCAAGACTTGGCATATGTTGGGTATAAAATGTCGTAATTTCAAACCGCGAATACGTGCATAGAGCCAGAATTTGGCTCGAAAATATGGCTCAGGCCTCGAAATTGGGACGTTTGGGATATTTTGAAAACTGCAGGGGGGGTTTGGGACAAATGTGACCAAATGCCGCTTTCAGTACTTGGTATATGTTGGGTATAAAAAAGTTGTAATTTCAAACTGCGAATACGTGCAGAGAGCCAGAATTTGGCTACAAAATACGGCTCAGGCCTCAAAATTGGGATATTTGGGATATTTCGAAAACTGCAGGGGAGTTTGTGCAAAAGGTGACTAACTGCCGCTTTCAGGACTTAGCATATGTTGGGTATAAAAAGACATAATTTCAATCTGCGAATACGTGCATAGAGCAAGAATTTAGCTCCAAAACACGGCTCATGTCTTGAAATTGGGATGTTTGGGATATTTTGAAAACTGCTGGGAGGTTTGGGACAAATGTAACCAAACGCCGCTTTCAGTACTTGGCATATGTTGGGAATAAAAAAGTCGTAATTTCAAACCGCGAATACGTGCATAGAGCCAGAATTTGGCTCCAAAATATTGCTCAGGCCTCAAAATTGGGATGTTTAAGATATTTTGAAAACTGCAGGGGGGATTTGGGACAAATGTGACCAAACGCCGCTTTCGGTACTTGGCATAAGTTGGGCATAAAAAAGTCGTAATTTCAAACTGCGAATACGTGCAAAAAGCTAGAATTTGGCTCCAAAATATTGTTCAGGCCTCAAAATTGGGATATTTGGGATATTTCGAAAACTGCAGATGAGTTTGTGCGAAATGTGACGCACTGCCGCTTTCAGGACTTGGCATATGTTGGGTATAAAATGTCGTAATTTCAAACCGCGAATACGTGCATAGAGCCAGAATTTGGCTCCAAAATATTGCTCAGGCCTCAAAATTGGGATGTTTGAGATATTTTGAAAACTGCAGGGGTGATTTGGGACAAATGTGACCAAACGCCGCTTTCGGTACTTGGCATATGTTGGGCATAAAAAAGTCGTAATTTCAAACTGCGAATACGTGCAGAAAGCTAGAATTTGGCTCCAAAATATTGTTCAGGCCTCGAAATTGGGATATTTGGGATATTTTGAAAACTGCAGGGGAGTTTGTGCTAAATGTGACTCACTGCCGCTTTCAGGACTTGGCATATGTTGGGTATTACAAGTCGTAATTTCAAACAGCGAATACGTGTATAGAGCCACAATTTGGCTCCAAAATATGGCTCATGCCTCGAAATTGGGATGTTTGGGATATTTTGAAAACTGCAGGGAGGTTTCGGACAAATGTGACCAAATGCCACTTACAGTACTTGGCATATGTTATGTATAAAAAGTCGTATTTTCAAACTTCGAATACGTGCAGAGAGCCAGAATTAGGCTCCAAAATATGGCTCAGACCTCAAAATTGGGATATTTGGGATATTTCGAAACCTGCAGGGGAGTTTGTCCGTAATGTGACTCACTGCCGCTTTCAGGACTTGGCATATGTTGTGTATAAAATGTCGTAATTTCAAACCGCAAATACGTGCATACAGCCAGAATTTGGCTCCAAAATTTGGCTCAGGCCTCGAAATTGGGATGTTTGGAATAATTTGAAAACTGCAGGGGGGGTTTGGGACAAATGTTACCAAATGCCGCTTTCAGTACTTGGCATATATTGGGTATAAAAAAGTCGTAATTTCAAACTACTAATACGTGCAGAGAGCCAGAATTTGGCTCCAAAATATGGCACAGGCCTCAAAATTGGGATATTTGGGATATTTCGAAAACTGCAGGTGAGTTTGTGCGAAATGTGACGCACTGCCGCTTTCAGGACTTGGCATATGTTGGGTATAAAATGTCGTAATTTCAAACAGCGAATACGTGCATAGAGCCAGAATTTGGCTCCAAAATATTGCTCAGGCCTCAAAATTGGGATGTTTGAGATATTTTGAAAACTGCTGGGGGGATTTGGGACAAATGTGACCAAACGCCGCTTTCGGTATTTGGCATATGTTGGGCATAAAAAATTCGTAATTTCAAACTGCGAATACATGCAGAAAGCTAGAATTTGGCTCCAAAATATTGTTCAGGCCTCGAAATTGGGATATTTGGGATATTTCGAAAACTGCAGGGGAGTTTGTGCAAAATGTGACTCACTGGCGCTTTCAGGACTTGGCATATGTTGCGTATAATAAGTCGTAATTTCAAACAGCGAATACGTGCATAGAGCCAGAATTTGGCTCCAAAATATGGCTCAGGCCTCGAAATTGAGAGGTTTGGGATATTTTGAAAACTGCAGGGGAGTTTGTGCAAAATGTGACTCACTGGCGCTTTCAGGACTTGGCATATGTTGCGTATAATAAGTCGTAATTTCAAACAGCGAATACGTGCATAGAGCCAGAATTTGGCTCCAAAATATGGCTCAGGCCTCGAAATTGAGAAGTTTGGGATATTTTGAAAACTGCAGGGGAATTTGTGCGAAATGTGACTCACTGCCGCTTTCAGGACTTGGCATATGTTGGGAAAAAAATGTCGTAATTTCAAACCGCAAATACATACATAGAGCCAGAATTTGGCTCCAAAATATGGCTCAGGCCTCGAAATTGGGATGTTTGGGATATTTTAAAAAACTGCAGGGGGTGTTTGGGACAAATGTGACCAAACGCTGCGTTCAGTACTGGGCATAAGTTGGGTATAAAAAAGTCGTAATTTCAAACTGCGAATACGTGCAGAGAGCCAGAATTTGGCTCCAAAATATGGCTCAGGCCTCGAAATGGGGATATTTGGGATATTTCGAAAACTGCAGGGGAGTTTGTGCGAAATGTGACTCACTGCCGCTTTCAAGACTTGGCATATGTTGGGTAAAAAATATCGTAATTTCAAACCGCAAATACGTGCATAGAGCCAGAATTTGGCTCCAAAATATGGCTCAGGCCTCGAAATTGGGATGTTTGGGATATTTTAAAAAACTGCAGGGGGTGTTTGGGACAAATGTGACCAAACGCTGCTTTCAGTACTTGGTATATGTTGGGTATAAAAAAGTTGTAATTTCAAACTGCGAATACGTGCAGAGAGCCAGAATTTGGCTCCAAAATATGGCTCAGGCCTCGAAATTGGGAAGTTTAAGATATTTTGAAAACTGCAGGAGTGTTTGGGACAAATGTGACCAAACGCCGCTTTCAGTACTTGGCATATGTTGGGTATAAAAAGTCATAATTTCAAACTGCGAATATGTGCAGAGAGCCAGAATTTGGCTCCAAAATATGGCTTAGTCCTCGAAATTGGGATATTTCGAAAACTGCAGGGGAGTTTGTGCGAAATTTGACTCACTGCCGCTTTCAGGACTTGGCATATGTTGGGTATAAAATGTCGTAATTTCAAACCGCGAATACGTGCATAGAGCCAGAATTTGGCTAGAAAATATTGCTCAGGCCTCAAAATTGGGATGTTTGGGTTATTTTGAAAACTGCAGGGGGGGGGACAAATGTGACAAAATGCCGCTTTCAGTACTTGGCATATGTTGGGTATAAAAAAGTCGTAATTTCAAACTGGGAATACGTGCATAGAGCCAGAATTAGGCTCCAAAATCTGGCTCAGGCCTCGAAATTGGGATGTTTTGGATATTTTGAAAACTGCATGGGGTGATTGAGACAAATGTGACCAAATGCCGCTTTCAGTACTTTGCATATGTTGGGTATAAAAAAGTCGTAATTTCAAACTGTGAATACGTGCAGAGAGCCAGAATTTGGCATAAAAATATGGCTCAGGCCTCAAAATTTGGATATTTGGGATATTTCGAAAACTGCAGGGGAGTTTGTCCGAAATGTGACTCACTGCAGCTTTCAGGACTTGGCATATGTTGGGTATAAAATGTCGTAATTTCAAACCGCGAATACGTGCATAGAGCCAGAATTTGGCTCCAAAATATGGCTAAGGCCTCGAAATTGGGGTGTTTTGGATATTTTGAAAATTGCAGGGGGGATTGAGACAAATGTGACCAAACGCCGCTTTCAGTACTTAGCATATGTTGGGTATAAAAAAGTCTTAATTTCAAATTGCGAATACGTGCAGAGAGCCAGAATTTGGCTCCAAAACAAGGCTCAGGCCTCGAAATTGGGATGTTTGGGATATTTTGAAAACTGCAGGGGGGATTGAGACAAATGTGACCAAATGCCGCTTTCAGTACTTGGCATATGTTGGGTATAAAAAAGTCGTAATTTCAAACTGCGAATACGTGTAGAGAGCCAGAATTCGGCTCCAAAATATGGCTCAGGCCTCGAAATATGGAAGTTCGGGATATTTTGAAAACTGCAGGGGGGTTTGGGACAAATGTGACCAAACGCCGCTTTTAGTACTTGGCATATGTTGGGTATAAAAAGTCGTAATTTCAAATTGCGAATACGTGCAGAGAGCCAGAATTTGGCTCCAAAATATGGCTTAGGCCTCGAAATTGGGATATTTCGAAAACTGCAGGGGAGTTTGTGCGAAATGTGACTCACTGCCGCTTTCAGGACTTGGCATATGTTGGGTATAAAATGTCGTAATTTCAAACCGCGAATACGTGCATAGAGCCAGAATTTGGCTACAAAATATTGCTCAGGCCTCGAAATTGGGATGATTGGGATATTTTGAAAACTGCAGAGGGGGTTTGGGACATATGTCACCAAACACCGCTTTCAGTACTTGGCATATGTTGGGTATAAAAAAGTCGTAATTTCAAACTGTTAATACGTGCAGAGAGCCAGAATTTGTCTCCAAAATATGGTTCAGGCCTCAAAATTGGGATATTTTGAATATTTCGGAAACTGCAGGGGAGTTAGTGCGAAATGTGACTCACTGCCGCTTTCAGGACTTGGCATATGTTGGGTATAAAAAGTCATAAATTCAAACTGTGAATACTTGCATAGAGCCAGAATTTGGCTCCAAAATATGACTCAGGCCTCGAAATTGGGATGTTTGGGATATTTTGAAAACTGCAGGGGGGATTGAGACAAATGTGACCAAACGCCGCTTTCAGTACTTGGCATATGTTGGGTATAAAAAAGTCGTAATTTTAAACTGCAAATACATGCAGAGAGCCAGAATTTGGCTCCAAAATATGGCTCGGGCCTCGAAATTGGGATATTTGGGATATTTCGAAAACTACAGGGGAGTTTGTGCAAAATGTGACTCACTGCCGCTTTCAGGACTTGGCATATGTTGGGTATAAAAATTCATAAATTCAAACCGCGAATATGTGCATAGAGCCAGAATTTGGCTCCAAAATATGGCTCAGGCCTCGAAATTTGGATGTTTGGGATATTTTGAAAACTGCTGGGGGGATTGAGACAAATGTGACCAAACGCCGCTTTCAGTACTTGGCATATGTTGGGTATAAAAAATTCGTAATTTCAAACTGTGAATACGTGCACAGATCCAGAATTTGGCTCCAAAATATGGCTCATGCCTCGAAATTGGGATTTTTGGAATATTTTGAAAACTGCAGGGGGGATTTAGACAAATGTGACCAAACGCATTGGCATATGTTGGGTATAAAAAAGTCGTAATTTCAAACTGCGCATACAAGCAGAGAGCCAGAATTTGGCTCCAACATATGGCTCAGGCCTCGAAATTAGGATATATGGGATATTTTGAGAATTGCAGGGAGGTTTGGGACATTTGTGACCAAACGCCGCTTTCAATACTTGGCATATGTTGGGTAAAACAAGTCGTAATTTTAAACTGCGAGTACGTGCAGAGAACCAGAATTTGGCTCCAAAATATGGCTCAGGCCTCGAAATTGGGATATTTGGGATATTTCGAAAACTGCACGGGAGTTTGTGCGAAATGTGACTCGCTGCCGCTTTCAGGATTTGGCATATGTTGGGTATAAAAAGTAATAAATTCAAACCGCGAATTCGTGCATAGAGCCAGAATTTGGCTCCAAAATATGGCTCAGGCCTCGAAATTGGGATGTTTGGGATATTTTGAAAACTGCTGGGGGCATTGAGACAAATGTGACCAAACGCCGCTTTCAGTAATTGGCATATGTTGGGTATAAAATGACGTTATTTCAAACCGCGAATACGTGCATAGAGCCAGAATTTGGCTCCAAAATATTGCTCAGGCCTCGAAATTGGGATGTTTGGGATATTTTGAAAACTGCAGGGGGGGTTTGGGACAAATGTGACCAAACGCCGCTTTCAGTACTTGGCATATGTTGGGTATAAAAAAGTCGTAATTTCAAACTGCGAATACGTGCAGAGAGCCAGAATTTGGCTCCAAAATATGGCTCAAGCCTCGAAATTGGGATGTTTGGGCTATTTTGAAAACTGCAGGGGGGGTTTGCGACAAATGTCACCAAACGCCGCTTTCAGTACTTGGCATATGTTGGGTATAAAAAAGTCGTAATTTCAAACTGCCAATATGTGCAGAGAGCCAGAATTTGGCTCCAAAATATGGCTCAGGCCTCGAAATTGGGATATTTGGGATATTTCGAAAACTGCATTGGAGTTTGTGCAAAATGTGACTCACTGCCGCTTTCAGGACTTGGCATATGTTGGGTATCAAAAGTAATAAATTCAAACCGCGAATACGTGCATAGAGCCAGAATTTGGCTCCAAAATATGGCTCAGGCCTCGAAATTGGGATGTTTTGGGATATTTTGAAAACTGCTGGGGGGATTGAGACAAATGTGACCAAACGCCGCTTTCAGTACTTGGCATATGTTGGGTATAAAAATCGCCATATAAAACGGCGAATACGTGCAGAGAGCCAGAATTTGGCTAGAAAATAAGGCTCAGGCCTCGATATTGTGATGTTTGGGGTATTTTGAAAACTGCTGGGAGGTTTGGGACAAATGTAACCAAACGCCGCTGTCAGTACTTGGCATACGTTGGGTATAAAAAAGTCGTAATTTCAAACTGCGAATACGTGCAAAGAGCCAGAATTTGGCTCCAAAATATGGCTCATGCCTCGAAATTGGGATGTTTGGGATATTTTGAAAACTGCAGGGAGGATTGAGACAAATGTGACCAAACGCCGCTTTCAGTACTTGGCATATGTTGGGTATAAAAAAGTGGTAATTTCAAACTGCGAATACGTTCAGAGAGCCAGAATTTGGCTTCAAAATATGGCTCAGGCCTCGAAATTGGCATGTTTGGGATATTTTGAAAACTGCAGGGGGGATTGAGACAAATGTGACCAAACGCCGCTCTCATTACTTGGCATATGTTGGGCATAAAAAATTCGTAATTTCAAACTGTGAATACGTGCACAGAGCCAGAATTTGGCTCCAAAATATGGCTCATGCCTCGAAATTGGGATTTTTGGGATATTTTGAAAACAGCAGGGGGGATTTAGACAAATGTGACCAAACGCATTGGCATATGTTGGGTATAAAAAAGTCGTAATTTCAAACTGCGCATACAAGCAGAGAGCCAGAATTTGGCTCCAACATATGGCTCAGGCCTCGAAATTAGGATATATGGGATATTTTGAAAATTGCAGGGAGGTTTGGGACATTTGTGACCAAACGCCGCTTTCAGTACTTGGCATATGTTGGGTATAAAAAGTCGTAATTTCAAACTGCGAGTACGTGCAGAGAACCAGAATTTGGCTCCAAAATATGGCTCAGGCCTCGAAATTGGGATATTTGGGATATTTCGAAAACTGCAGGGGAGTTTGTGCGAAATGTGACTCACTGCCGCTTTCAGGACTTGGCATATGTTAGGTATAAAATGTCGTAATTTTAAACCGCAAATAGGTGCATAGAGCCAGAATTTGGCTTCAAAATATGGCTCAGGCCTCGAAATTGGGTTGTTTGGGATATTTTGAAAACTGGAGGTGGGGTTTGGGACAAATGTGACCAAACGCCGCTTTCAGTACTTGGCATATGTTGGGTATAAGAAAGTCGTAATTTCAAATTGCGAATACGTGCAGAGAGCCAGAATTTGGCTCCAAAATATTGTTCAGGCCTCGAAATTGGGATATTTGGGATATTTCGAAAACTGCAGGGGAGTTTGGGGAAAATGTGACTCACTGCCGCTTTCAGGACTTGGCATATGTTGGGTATAAAATTCATAAATTCAAACCGCGAATACGAGCATAGAGCCAGAATTTGGCTCCAAAATATGGCTCAGGCCTCGAAATTGGGATGTTTGGGATATTTTGAAAACTGCAGGGGGGATTGAGACAAATGTGACCAAACGCCGCTTTCAGTACTTGGCATATGTTGGGTATAAAAAAGTTGTAATTTCAAACTTTGAAAACGTGCAGAGAGCCATAATTTGGCTCCAAAATTAGGCTCAGGCCTCGAAATTGGGATGTTTGGAATATTTTGAAAACTACAGTGGGGATATAGACAAATGTGACCAAACGCATTGGCATATGTTGGGTATAAAAAAGTCGCAATTTCAAACTGCGAATACGTGCAGAGAGCCAGAATTTGGCTCCAAAATATGGCTCAGGCCTCGAAATTAGGATATTTGGGATATTTTGAAAACTGCAGGGAGGTTTGAGACATTTGTGACCAAACGCCGCTTTCAATACTTGGCATATGTTGGGTATAAAAAGTCGTAATTTTAAACTGCGAGTACGTGCAGAGAACCAGAATTTGGCTCCAAAATATGGCTCAGGCCTCGAAATTGGGATATTTGTGATATTTCGAAAACTGCACGGGAGTTTGTGCGAAATGTGACTCGCTGCCGCTTTCAGGACTTGGCATATGTTGGGTATAAAAATAATAAATTCAAAGCGCGAATTCGTGCATAGAGCCAGAATTTGGCTCCAAAATATGGCTCAGGCCTCGAAATTGGGATGTTTGGGATATTTTGAAAACTGCTGGGGGGATTGAGACAAATGTGACCAAACGCCGCTTTCAGTACTTGGCATATGTTGGGCATAAAATGTCGTTATTTCAAACCGCGAATACGTGCATAGAGCCAGAATTTGGCTCCAAAATATTGCTCAGGCCTCGAAATTGGGATGTTTGGGATATTTTGAAAACTGCAAGGGGGGTTTGGGACAAATGTGACCAAACGCCGCTTTCAGTACTTGGCATATGTTGGGTATAAAAAAGTCGTAATTTCAAACTGCGAATACGTGCAGAGAGCCAGAATTTGGCTCCAAAATATGGCTCAGGCCTCGAAATTGGGATGTTTGGGCTATTTTGAAAACTGCAGGGGGGTTTGCGACAATGTCACCAAACGCCGCTTTCAGTACTTGGCATATGTTGGGTACAAAAATCGTAATTTCAAACTGCGAATACGTGCAGAGAGCCAGAATTTGGCTCCAAAATATGGCTCAGGCCTAGATATTGTGATGTTTGGGATATTTTGAAAAATGCAGGAAGGTTAGGGACAAATGTAACCAAACGCCGATTTCAGTACTTGGCATGTGTTTGGTATAAAAAAATCGTATTTTCAAACTGCGAATACGTGCAGAGTGCCAGAGTTTGGCTCCAAAATATGTCTCAGGCCTAGAAATTGGTATGTTTGGGATATTTTGAAAACTTCAGGGGGGGGGTTTGGGACAAATGTGACCAAACTCCGCTTTCAGTACTTGGCATATATTTGGTATAAAAAAGTCGTAATTTCAAACTGCGAATACGTGCAGAGAGCCAGAATTTGGCTTTAAAATATGGCTCAGGCCTCGATATTGTGATGTTTGGGATATTTTGAAAACTGCTGGGAGGTTTGCGACAAACGTAACCAAACGCTGCTTTCAGTACTTGGCATATGTAGGGTATAAAAAAGTGATAATTTCAAACTGCGAATACGTGCAGAGAGCCAGAATTTGGTTCCAAAATATGGCTCAGGCCTCGAAATTGGGATGTTTGGGATATTTTGAAAACTGCAGGGGGGATTGAGACAAATGTGACCAAACGCATTGGCATATGTTGGGTATAAAAAGTCGTAATTTCAAACTGCGAGTACGTGCAGAGAGGCAGAATTTGGCTTTAAAATATTGTTCAGGACTCGAAATTGGGATATATGAAATATTTGGAAAACTGCAGGGGAGTTTGTGCAAAATGTGACTCACTGCCGCTTTCAGGACTTGGCATATGTTGTGTATAAAATATCGTAGCTTCAAACCGCGAATACGTGCATTGAGCCAGAATTTGGCTCTAAAATATGGCTCAGGCCTCGAAATTGGGATGTTTGGAATATTTTGAAAACTGCATGGGGGGTTTGGGACAAATGTGACCAAACTCCGCTTTCAGTACTTGGCATATATTTGGTATAAAAGAGTCGTAATTTCAAACTGCGAATACGTGCCGAGAGCCAGAATTTGGCTCCAAAATATGGCTCAGGCCTCGAAATTGGGATGTTTGGGATATTTCGAAAACTGCAGGGGAGTTTGTCCGAAATGTGACTCACTGCCGCTTTCAGTACTTGGCATATGTTGGGTATAAAAATCGCAATATCAAACTGCGAATACGTGCAGTGAGCCAAAATTTGGCTCCAAAATATTGCTCAGGCCTCGAAAATGGGATATTTGGGATATTTCGAAAACTGCAGGGGAGTTTGTCCAAAATGTGACTCACTGCCGCTTTCAGGACTTGGCATATGTTGGGTATAAAATATCGTAGCTTCAAACCGCGAATACGTGAATAGAGCCAGAATTTGGCTCCAAAATATGGCTCAGGCCTCGAAATTGGGATGTTTGGAATATTTTGAAAACTGCAGGGGGGGTTTGGGACAAATGTTACCAAATGCCACTTTCAGTACTTGGCATATATTGGTATAAAAAATTCGTAATTTCAAACTGTGAATACGTGCTGAGAGCCAGAGTTTGGCTCCAAAATATTGCTGAGGTTTAGAAATTGGTATGTTTGGGATATTTCGAAAACTGCAGGTGAGTTTGTGCAAAATGTGACTCACTGCCGCTTTCAGTACTTGGCATATATTGGGTATAAAAATCGTAATATCAAACTGCGAATACGTGCAGAGTGCCAGAATTTGGCTCCAAAATATGGCTCAGGCCTCGATATTGTGTTGTTTGGGATATTTTGAAAACTGCAGGGAGGTTAGGGACAAATGTAACCAAACGCCGCTTTCAGTACTAGGCATGTGTTGGGTATAAAAAAATCGTAGTTTCAAACTTCGAATACGTACAGAGGGCCAGAATTTGGCTCCAAAATATGGCTCAGGCCTCGAAATTAGGATATTTGGGATATTTCGAAAACTACAAGGGAGTTTGTGCAAAATTACACTCACTGCCGCTTTCAGGACTTGGCATATGTTGGGTATAAAAATTCGTAATTTCAAACTGCGAACACGTGCATAGAGCCAGAATTTGGCTCCAAAATATTGCTCAGTCCTCGAAATTGGGATGTTTGGGACATTTTGAAAACTGCAGGGGGGATTTAGACAAATGTGACCAAACGCCGCTTTCAGTACTTGGCATTTGTTGGGTATAAAAAAATGGTAATTTCAAACTGCGAATACATGCAGAGAGCCAGAATTTGGCTCCAAAATATGGCTCAGGCCTCAAAAAAGGGATATTTGGGATATTTCGAAAACTGCAGGTGAGTTTGTGCGAAATGTGACTCACTGTCGCTTTCAGGACTTGGCATATGTTGGGTATAAAATGTCGTAATTTCAAACCGCGAATACGTGGATAGAGCCAGAATTTGGCCCTAAAATATTTCTCAGGCCTCAAAATTGGGATGTTTGAGATATTTTGAAAACTGCAGGGGGGGTTTGGGACAAATGTGACCAAACGCCGCTTTCAGGACTTGGCATATGTTGGGTAAAAAATATCGTAATTTCAAACCGCGAATACGTGCAAAGAGCCAGAATTTTGCTCCAAAATATGGCTCAGGCCTCGAAATTGGGATGTTTGGGATATTTTGAAAACTGCAGGGAGGTTTGGGACAAATTTGACGAAACGCCGCATTCAGTACTTTGCATATGTTGGGTATATAAATTCGTAATTTCAAACTGCAAATACGTGTAGAGAGCCAGAATTTGGCTCCAAAATATGGCTCATGCCACGAAATGGGGATGTTTGGGATATTTTGAAAACTGCAGGGGGGGTTTGGGACAAATGTGACCAAACTCCGCTTTCAGTACTTGGCATATAATGGGTATAAAAAATCGCAATTTCAAACTGCAAATTCGTGCAGAGAGCCAGAGTTCGGCTCCAAAATATGGCTCAGGACTCGAAAAAGGGATGTTTGGAATATTTCGAAAACTGCAGGGGAGTTTGTGCAAAATGTGACTCACTGCTGCTTTCAGTACTTGGCATATGTTGGGTATAAAAATCGCAATATAAAACGGCGAATACGTGCAGAGAGCCAGAATTTGGCTAGAAAATAAGGCTCAGGCCTCGATATTGTGATGTTTGGGGTATTTTGAAAACTGCTGGGAGGTTTGGGACAAATGTAACCAAACGCCGCTGTCAGTACTTGGCATATGTTGGGTATAAAAAAGTCGTAATTTCAAACTGCGAATACGTGCAAAGAGCCAGAATTTGGCTCCAAAATATGGCTCATGCCTCGAAATTGGGATGTTTGGGATATTTTGAAAACTGCAGGGAGGATTGAGACAAATGTGACCAAACGCCGCTTTCAGTACTTGGCATATGTTGGGTATAAAAAAGTGGTAATTTCAAACTGCGAATACGTTCCGAGAGCCAGAATTTGGCTCCAAAATATGGCTCAGGCCTCAAAATAGGGATATTTGGGATATTTCGAAAACTGCAGGTGAGTTTGTGCGAAATGTGACGCACTGCCGCTTTGAGGACTTGGCATATGTTAGGTATAAAAATCGTAATATCAAACTGCGAATACGTGCAGAGAGCCAGAATTTGGCTCCAAAATATGGCTCAGGCCTCGATATTGTGATGTTTGGGATATTTTGAAAACTGCTGGGAGGTTTGCGACAAATGAAATCAAACGCCGCTTTCAGTACTTGGCATATGTTGGGCATAAAAAAGTCGTAATTTCAAACTGCGAACACGTGCAGAGAGCCAGAATTTGGCTCCAAAATATGGCTCAGGCCTCGAAATTGGCATGTTTGGGATATTTTGAAAACTGCAGGGGGGATTGAGACAAATGTGACCAAACGCCGCTCTCATTACTTGGCATATGTTGGGCATAAAAAAGTCGTAATTTCAAACTGCGAATACGTGCAGAAAGCTAGAATTTGGCTCCAAAATATTGTTCAGGTCTCGAAATTGGGATATTTGGGATATTTAGAAAACTGCAGGGGAGTTTGTGTAAAATGTGACTTACTGCCGCTTTCAGGACTTGGCATATATTGGGTAAAAAATATCGTAATTTCAAACCGCGAATACGTGCATAGAGCAAGAATTTAGCTCCAAAATATGGCTCAGGCCTCGAAATTGGGATGTTTGGGATATTTTGAAAACTGCAGGGAGGTTTGGGACAAATGTGACGAAACGCCGCTTTCAGTACTTGGCATATGTTGGGTATATAAATTCGTAATTTCAAACTGCGAATACGTGCAGAGAGCCAGAATTTGGCTCCAAAATATGGCTCATGCCTCGAAATTGGGATGTTTGGGATATTTTGAAATCTGCAGGGAGGATTTAGACAAATGTGACCAAACGCCGCTTTCAGTACTTGGCATATGTTGGGTATAATAAAGTGGTAATTTCAAACTGCGAATACGTGCAGAGAGCCAGAATTTGGCTCCAAAATATGGCTCAGGCCACGAAATTGGGATGTTTGGGATATTTTGAAAACTGCAGGTGAGTTTGTGCGAAATGTGACACACTGCCGCTTTCAGGACTTGGCATATGTTGGGTATAAAATGTTGTAATTTCAAACCGCGAATACATGCGTAGAGCCAGAATTTGGCTCCA
Organism: Procambarus clarkii; assembly: GCF_040958095.1. NCBI lineage: Eukaryota > Metazoa > Arthropoda > Malacostraca > Decapoda > Cambaridae > Procambarus > Procambarus clarkii. The sequence goes on from NC_091172.1 coordinate 381,500, forward strand.
AAATATTGCTCAGGCCTCGAAATTGGGATGTTTGAGATATTTTGAAAACTGCATGGGGGGGTTTTGGACAAATGTGACCAAACGCAGCTTTCAGTACTTGGCATATGTTGGGTATATTAATTCGTAATTTCAAACTGCGAATACGTGCAGAGAGTCAAAATTTTGCTCCAAAATATGGCTCATGCCTCGAAATTGAGATGTTTGGGATATTTTGAAAACTGCAGGTAGGTTTGGGACAAATGTGACCAAATGCCACTTTCAGTACTTGGCATATGTTGGGTATAAAATGACGTAATTTCAAACCGCGAATACGTGCATAGAGCCAGAATTTGGCTCCAAAATATGGCTCAGGCCTCGAAATTGGGATGTTTGGGATATTTTGAAAACTGCAGGGGGGTTTTGGACAAATGTGATCAAACGCCGCTTTCAGTACTTGGCATATGTTGGGTATAAAAAAGTCGTAATTTCAAACTGCGAATACGTGCAGAGAGCCAGAATTTGGCTCCAAAATATGGCTCAGGCCTCGAAATTGGGATATTTGGGATATTTCGAAAACTGCAGAGGAGTTTGTGTGAAATGTGACTCACTGCCGCTTTAAATACTTGGCATATGTTGGGTATAAAATGACGTAATTTCAAACCGCGAATACGTGCATAGAGCCAGAATTTGGCTCCAAAATATGGCTTAGGCCTCGAAATTGGGATGTTTGGGATATTTTGAAAACTGCAGGGTGGATTGAGACAAATGTGACCAAACGCTACTTTCAGTACTTGGCATATATTTGGTATAAAAAAGTCGTAATTTCAAACTGCGAATACGTGCAGAGAGCCAGAATTTGGCTTTAAAATATGGCTCAGGCCTCGATATTGTGATGTTTGGGATATTTTGAAAACTGCTGGGAGGTTTGCGACAAACGTAACCAAACGCTGCTTTCAGTACTTGGCATATGTAGGGTATAAAAAAGTGATAATTTCAAACTGCGAATACGTGCAGAGAGCCAGAATTTGGTTCCAAAATATGGCTCAGGCCTCGAAATTGGGATGTTTGGGATATTTTGAAAACTGCAGGGGGGATTGAGACAAATGTGACCAAACGCATTGGCATATGTTGGGTATAAAAAGTCGTAATTTCAAACTGCGAGTACGTGCAGAGAGGCAGAATTTGGCTTTAAAATATTGTTCAGGACTCGAAATTGGGATATATGAAATATTTGGAAAACTGCAGGGGAGTTTGTGCAAAATGTGACTCACTGCCGCTTTCAGGACTTGGCATATGTTGTGTATAAAATATCGTAGCTTCAAACCGCGAATACGTGCATTGAGCCAGAATTTGGCTCTAAAATATGGCTCAGGCCTCGAAATTGGGATGTTTGGAATATTTTGAAAACTGCATGGGGGGTTTGGGACAAATGTGACCAAACTCCGCTTTCAGTACTTGGCATATATTTGGTATAAAAGAGTCGTAATTTCAAACTGCGAATACGTGCCGAGAGCCAGAATTTGGCTCCAAAATATGGCTCAGGCCTCGAAATTGGGATGTTTGGGATATTTCGAAAACTGCAGGGGAGTTTGTCCGAAATGTGACTCACTGCCGCTTTCAGTACTTGGCATATGTTGGGTATAAAAATCGCAATATCAAACTGCGAATACGTGCAGTGAGCCAAAATTTGGCTCCAAAATATTGCTCAGGCCTCGAAAATGGGATATTTGGGATATTTCGAAAACTGCAGGGGAGTTTGTCCAAAATGTGACTCACTGCCGCTTTCAGGACTTGGCATATGTTGGGTATAAAATATCGTAGCTTCAAACCGCGAATACGTGAATAGAGCCAGAATTTGGCTCCAAAATATGGCTCAGGCCTCGAAATTGGGATGTTTGGAATATTTTGAAAACTGCAGGGGGGGTTTGGGACAAATGTTACCAAATGCCACTTTCAGTACTTGGCATATATTGGTATAAAAAATTCGTAATTTCAAACTGTGAATACGTGCTGAGAGCCAGAGTTTGGCTCCAAAATATTGCTGAGGTTTAGAAATTGGTATGTTTGGGATATTTCGAAAACTGCAGGTGAGTTTGTGCAAAATGTGACTCACTGCCGCTTTCAGTACTTGGCATATATTGGGTATAAAAATCGTAATATCAAACTGCGAATACGTGCAGAGTGCCAGAATTTGGCTCCAAAATATGGCTCAGGCCTCGATATTGTGTTGTTTGGGATATTTTGAAAACTGCAGGGAGGTTAGGGACAAATGTAACCAAACGCCGCTTTCAGTACTAGGCATGTGTTGGGTATAAAAAAATCGTAGTTTCAAACTTCGAATACGTACAGAGGGCCAGAATTTGGCTCCAAAATATGGCTCAGGCCTCGAAATTAGGATATTTGGGATATTTCGAAAACTGCAAGGGAGTTTGTGCAAAATTACACTCACTGCCGCTTTCAGGACTTGGCATATGTTGGGTATAAAAATTCGTAATTTCAAACTGCGAACACGTGCATAGAGCCAGAATTTGGCTCCAAAATATTGCTCAGTCCTCGAAATTGGGATGTTTGGGACATTTTGAAAACTGCAGGGGGGATTTAGACAAATGTGACCAAACGCCGCTTTCAGTACTTGGCATTTGTTGGGTATAAAAAAATGGTAATTTCAAACTGCGAATACATGCAGAGAGCCAGAATTTGGCTCCAAAATATGGCTCAGGCCTCAAAAAAGGGATATTTGGGATATTTCGAAAACTGCAGGTGAGTTTGTGCGAAATGTGACTCACTGTCGCTTTCAGGACTTGGCATATGTTGGGTATAAAATGTCGTAATTTCAAACCGCGAATACGTGGATAGAGCCAGAATTTGGCCCTAAAATATTTCTCAGGCCTCAAAATTGGGATGTTTGAGATATTTTGAAAACTGCAGGGGGGGTTTGGGACAAATGTGACCAAACGCCGCTTTCAGGACTTGGCATATGTTGGGTAAAAAATATCGTAATTTCAAACCGCGAATACGTGCAAAGAGCCAGAATTTTGCTCCAAAATATGGCTCAGGCCTCGAAATTGGGATGTTTGGGATATTTTGAAAACTGCAGGGAGGTTTGGGACAAATTTGACGAAACGCCGCATTCAGTACTTTGCATATGTTGGGTATATAAATTCGTAATTTCAAACTGCAAATACGTGTAGAGAGCCAGAATTTGGCTCCAAAATATGGCTCATGCCACGAAATGGGGATGTTTGGGATATTTTGAAAACTGCAGGGGGGGTTTGGGACAAATGTGACCAAACTCCGCTTTCAGTACTTGGCATATAATGGGTATAAAAAATCGCAATTTCAAACTGCAAATTCGTGCAGAGAGCCAGAGTTCGGCTCCAAAATATGGCTCAGGACTCGAAAAAGGGATGTTTGGAATATTTCGAAAACTGCAGGGGAGTTTGTGCAAAATGTGACTCACTGCTGCTTTCAGTACTTGGCATATGTTGGGTATAAAAATCGCAATATAAAACGGCGAATACGTGCAGAGAGCCAGAATTTGGCTAGAAAATAAGGCTCAGGCCTCGATATTGTGATGTTTGGGGTATTTTGAAAACTGCTGGGAGGTTTGGGACAAATGTAACCAAACGCCGCTGTCAGTACTTGGCATATGTTGGGTATAAAAAAGTCGTAATTTCAAACTGCGAATACGTGCAAAGAGCCAGAATTTGGCTCCAAAATATGGCTCATGCCTCGAAATTGGGATGTTTGGGATATTTTGAAAACTGCAGGGAGGATTGAGACAAATGTGACCAAACGCCGCTTTCAGTACTTGGCATATGTTGGGTATAAAAAAGTGGTAATTTCAAACTGCGAATACGTTCCGAGAGCCAGAATTTGGCTCCAAAATATGGCTCAGGCCTCAAAATAGGGATATTTGGGATATTTCGAAAACTGCAGGTGAGTTTGTGCGAAATGTGACGCATTGCCGCTTTGAGGACTTGGCATATGTTAGGTATAAAAATCGTAATATCAAACTGCGAATACGTGCAGAGAGCCAGAATTTGGCTCCAAAATATGGCTCAGGCCTCGATATTGTGATGTTTGGGATATTTTGAAAACTGCTGGGAGGTTTGCGACAAATGAAATCAAACGCCGCTTTCAGTACTTGGCATATGTTGGGCATAAAAAAGTCGTAATTTCAAACTGCGAACACGTGCAGAGAGCCAGAATTTGGCTCCAAAATATGGCTCAGGCCTCGAAATTGGCATGTTTGGGATATTTTGAAAACTGCAGGGGGGATTGAGACAAATGTGACCAAACGCCGCTCTCATTACTTGGCATATGTTGGGCATAAAAAAGTCGTAATTTCAAACTGCGAATACGTGCAGAAAGCTAGAATTTGGCTCCAAAATATTGTTCAGGTCTCGAAATTGGGATATTTGGGATATTTAGAAAACTGCAGGGGAGTTTGTGTAAAATGTGACTTACTGCCGCTTTCAGGACTTGGCATATATTGGGTAAAAAATATCGTAATTTCAAACCGCGAATACGTGCATAGAGCAAGAATTTAGCTCCAAAATATGGCTCAGGCCTCGAAATTGGGATGTTTGGGATATTTTGAAAACTGCAGGGAGGTTTGGGACAAATGTGACGAAACGCCGCTTTCAGTACTTGGCATATGTTGGGTATATAAATTCGTAATTTCAAACTGCGAATACGTGCAGAGAGCCAGAATTTGGCTCCAAAATATGGCTCATGCCTCGAAATTGGGATGTTTGGGATATTTTGAAATCTGCAGGGAGGATTTAGACAAATGTGACCAAACGCCGCTTTCAGTACTTGACATATGTTGGGTATAATAAAGTGGTAATTTCAAACTGCGAATACGTGCAGAGAGCCAGAATTTGGCTCCAAAATATGGCTCAGGCCACGAAATTGGGATGTTTGGGATATTTTGAAAACTGCAGGTGAGTTTGTGCGAAATGTGACACACTGCCGCTTTCAGGACTTGGCATATGTTGGGTATAAAATGTTGTAATTTCAAACCGCGAATACATGCGTAGAGCCAGAATTTGGCTCCAAAATATTGCTCAGGCCTCGAAATTGGGATGTTTGAGATATTTTGAAAACTGCATGGGGGGGTTTTGGACAAATGTGACCAAACGCAGCTTTCAGTACTTGGCATATGTTGGGTATATTAATTCGTAATTTCAAACTGCGAATACGTGCAGAGAGTCAAAATTTTGCTCCAAAATATGGCTCATGCCTCGAAATTGAGATGTTTGGGATATTTTGAAAACTGCAGGGAGGTTTGGGACAAATGTGACCAAATGCCACTTTCAGTACTTGGCATATGTTGGGTATAAAATGACGTAATTTCAAACCGCGAATACGTGCATAGAGCCAGAATTTGGCTCCAAAATATGGCTCAGGCCTCGAAATTGGGATGTTTGGGATATTTTGAAAACTGCAGGGGGGTTTTGGACAAATGTGATCAAACGCCGCTTTCAGTACTTGGCATATGTTGGGTATAAAAAAGTCGTAATTTCAAACTGCGAATACGTGCAGAGAGCCAGAATTTGGCTCCAAAATATGGCTCAGGCCTCGAAATTGGGATATTTGGGATATTTCGAAAACTGCAGAGGAGTTTGTGTGAAATGTGACTCACTGCCGCTTTAAATACTTGGCATATGTTGGGTATAAAATGACGTAATTTCAAACCGCGAATACGTGCATAGAGCCAGAATTTGGCTCCAAAATATGGCTTAGGCCTCGAAATTGGGATGTTTGGGATATTTTGAAAACTGCAGGGTGGATTGAGACAAATGTGACCAAACGCTACTTTCAGTACTTGGCATATGTTGGGTATAAAAAAGTGGTAATTTCAAACTGCGAATACCTGCAGAGAGCCAAAATTTGGCTCCAAAATATGGCTCAGGCCTCAAAATTTGGATATTTGGGATATTTCGAAAACTGCAGGGGAGTTTGTGCGAAATGTGACTCACTGCCGCTTTCAGGACTTGGCATATGTTGGGTATAAAATATCGTAATTTCACACGGCGAATACGTGCATAGAGCCAGAATTTAGCTCCAAAATTTGGCTCAGGCCTCGAAATTGGGATGTTTGGGATATTTTGAAAACTGCAGGGGACTTTGTGCAAAATGTGACTCACTGTTGCTTTCAGTACTTGGCATATGTTGGGTATAAAAAAGTCGTAATTTCAAACTGCGAATACGTGCAGTGAGCCAAAATTTGGCTCCAAAATATTGCTCAGGCCTCGAAAATGGGATATTTGGGATATTTCGAAAACTGCAGGGGAGTTTGTCCAAAATGTGACTCACTGCAGCTTTCAGGACTTGGCATATGTTGGGTATAAAATATCGTAGCTTCAAACAGCGAATACGTGCATAGAGCCAGAATTTGGCTCCAAAATATGGCTCAGGCCTCGAAATTGGGATGTTTGGAATATTTTGAAAACTGCAGTGGGGGTTTGGGACAAATGTTACCAAATGCCACTTTCAGTACTTGGCATATATTGGGTGTAAAAAATTCGTAATTTCAAACTGTGAATACGTGCTGAGAGCCAGAGTTTGGCTCCAAAATATTGCTGAGGTTTAGAAATTGGTATGTTTGGGATATTTCGAAAACTGCAGGTGAGTTTGTGCAAAATGTGACTCGCTGCCGCTTTCAGTACTTGGCATATATTGGGTATAAAAATCGTAATATCAAACTGCGAATACGTGCAGAGTGCCAGAATTTGGCTCCAAAATATGGCTCAGGCCTCGATATTGTGTTGTTTGGGATATTTTGAAAACTGCAGGGAGGTTAGGGACAAATGTAACCAAACGCCGCTTTCAGTACTAGGCATGTGTTGGGTATAAAAATATCGTAGTTTCAAACTTCGAATACGTACAGAGGGCCAGAATTTGGCTCCAAAATATGGCTCAGGCCTCGAAATTAGGATATTTGGGATATTTCGAAAACTGCAAGGGAGTTTGTGCAAAATTACACTCACTACCGCTTTCAGGACTTGGCATATGTTGGGTATAAAAATTCGTAATTTCAAACTGCGAACACGTGCATAGAGCCAGAATTTGGCTCCAAAATATTGCTCAGTCCTCGAAATTGGGATGTTTGGGACATTTTGAAAACTGCAGGGGGGATTTAGACAAATGTGACCAAACGCCGCTTTCAGTACTTGGCATTTGTTGGGTATAAAAAAATGGTAATTTCAAACTGCGAATACATGCAGAGAGCCAGAATTTGGCTCCAAAATATGGCTCAGGCCTCAAAAATGGGATATTTGGGATATTTCGAAAACTGCAGGTGAGTTTGTGCGAAATGTGACTCACTGTCGCTTTCAGGACTTGGCATATGTTGGGTATAAAATGTCGTAATTTCAAACCGCGAATACGTGGATAGAGCCAGAATTTGGCCCTAAAATATTTCTCAGGCCTCAAAATTGGGATGTTTGAGATATTTTGAAAACTGCAGGGGGGGTTTGGGACAAATGTGACCAAACGCCGCTTTCAGGACTTGGCATATGTTGGGTAAAAAATATCGTAATTTCAAACCGCGAATACGTGCAAAGAGCCAGAATTTAGCTCCAAAATATGGCTCAGGCCTCGAAATTGGGATGTTTGGGATATTTTGAAAACTGCAGGGAGGTTTGGGACAAATTTGACGAAACGCCGCATTCAGTACTTTGCATATGTTGGGTATATAAATTTGTAATTTCAAACTGCAAATACGTGTAGAGAGCCACAATTTGGCTCCAAAATATGGCTCATGCTACGAAATTGGGATGTTTGGGATATTTTGAAAACTGCAGGGGGGTTTGGGACAAATGTGACCAAACTCCGCTTTCAGTACTTGGCATATATTGGGTATAAAAAAGTCGAAATTTAAAACTGCAAATTCGTGCAGAGAGCCAGAGTTCGGCTCCAAAATATGGCTCAGGACTCGAAAAAGGGATGTTTGGAATATTTCGAAAACTGCAGGGGAGTTTGTGCAAAATGTGACTCACTGCTGCTTTCAGTACTTGGCATATGTTGGGTATAAAAATCGCAATATAACGGCGAATACGTGCAGAGAGCCAGAATTTGGCTAGAAAATAAGGCTCAGGCCTCGATATTGTGATGTTTGGGGTATTTTGAAAACTGCTGGGAGGTTTGGGACAAATGTAACCAAACGCCGCTGTCAGTACTTGGCATATGTTGGGTATAAAAAAGTCGTAATTTCAAACTGCGAATACGTGCAAAGAGCCAGAATTTGGCTCCAAAATATGGCTCATGCCTCGAAATTGGGATGTTTGAGATATTTTGAAAACTGCAGGGAGGATTGAGACAAATGTGACCAAACGCCGCTTTCAGTACTTGGCATATGTTGGGTATAAAAAAGTGGTAATTTCAGACTGCGAATACGTTCAGAGAGCCAGAATTTGGCTCCAAAATATGGCTCAGGCCTCAAAATAGGGATATTTGGGATATTTCGAAAACTGCAGGTGAGTTTGTGCGAAATGTGACGCACTGCCGCTTTGAGGACTTGGCATATGTTAGGTATAAAAATCGTAATATCAAACTGCGAATACGTGCAGAGAGCCAGAATTTGGCTCCAAAATATGGCTCAGGCCTCGATATTGTGATGTTTGGGATATTTTGAAAACTGCTGGGAGGTTTGCGACAAATGAAATCAAACGCCGCTTTCAGTACTTGGCATATGTTGGGCATAAAAAAGTCGTAATTTCATACTGCGAATACGTGCAGAGAGCCAGAATTTGGCTCCAAAATATGGCTCAGGCCTCGAAATTGGCATGTTTGGGATATTTTGAAAACTGCAGGGGGGATTGAGACAAATGTGACTAAACGCCGCTCTCATTACTTGGCATATATTGGGCATAAAAAAGTCGTAATTTCAAACTGCGAATACGTGCAGAAAGCTAGAATTTGGCTCCAAAATATTGTTCAGGTCTCGAAATTGGGATATTTGGGATATTTAGAAAACTGCAGGGGAGTTTGTGTGAAATGTGACTTACTGCCGCTTTCAGGACTTGGCATATATTGGGTAAAAAATATCGTAATTTCAAACCGCGAATACGTGCATAGAGCAAGAATTTAGCTCCAAAATATGGCCCAGGCCTCGAAATTGGGATGTTTGGGATATTTTGAAAACTGCAGGGAGGTTTGGGACAAATGTGACGAAACGCCGCTTTCAGTACTTGGCATATGTTGGGTATATAAATTCGTAATTTCAAACTGCGAATACGTGCAGAGAGCCAGAATTTGGCTCCAAAATATGGCTCATGCCTCGAAATTGGGATGTTTGGGATATTTTGAAATCTGCAGGGAGGATTTAGACAAATGTGACCAAACGCCGCTTTCAGTACTTGGCATATGTTGGGCATAAAAAAGTCGTAATTTCAAACTGCGAATACGTGCAGAGAGCCAGAATTTGGCTCCAAAATATGGCTCAGGCCTCGAAATTGGGATGTTTGGGATATTTTGAAAACTTCAGGGGAGATTGAGACAAATGTGACCAAACGCTGCTTTCAGTACTTGGCATATGTTGGGTATAATAAAGTGGTAATTTCAAACTGCGAATACGTGCAGAGAGCCAGAATTTGGCTCCAAAATATGGCTCAGGCCTCAAATTCGGATATTTGGAATATTTTGAAAACTGCAGGTGAGTTTGTGCGAAATGTGACACACTGCCGCTTTCAGGACTGGGCATATGTTGGGTATAAAATGTTGTAATTTCAAACCGCGAATACATGCGTAGAGCCGGAATTTGGCTCCAAAATATTGCTCAGGCCTCGAAATTGGGATGTTTGAGATATTTTGAAAACTGCATGGGGGGGTTTTGGACAAATGTGACCAAACGCAGCTTTCAGTACTTGGCATATGTTGGGTATATTAATTCGTAATTTCAAACTGCGAATACGTGCAGAGAGTCAAAATTTGGCTCCAAAATATGGCTCATGCCTCGAAATTGGGATGTTTGGGATATTTTGAAAACTGCAGGGAGGTTTGGGACAAATGTGACCAAATGCCACTTTCAGTACTTGGCATATGTTGGGTATAAAATGACGTAATTTCAAACCGCGAATACGTGCATGGAGCCAGAATTTGGCTCCAAAATATGGCTCAGGCCTCGAAATTGGGATGTTTGGGATATTTTGAAAACTGCAGGGGGGTTTTGGACAAATGTGATCAAACGCCGCTTTCAGTACTTGGCATATGTTGGGTATAAAAAAGGTCGTAATTTCAAACTGCGAATACGTGCAGAGAGCCAGAATTTGGCTCCAAAATATGGCTCAGGCCCCGAAATTGGGATATTTGGGATATTTCGAAAACTGCAGATGAGTTTGTGTGAAATGTGACTCACTGCCGCTTTAAAGACTTGGCATATGTTGGATATAAAATGTCGTAATTTCAAACCGCGAATACATGCATAGAGCCAGAATTTGGCTCCAAAATATGGCTCAGGCCTCGAAATTGGGATGTTTGGGATATTTTGAAAACTGCAGGGTGGATTGAGACAAATGTGACCAAACGCTACTTTCAGTACTTGGCATATGTTGGGTATAAAAAGTGATAATTTCAAACTGCGAATACCTGCAGAGAGCCAAAATTTGGCTCCAAAATATGGCTCAGGCCTCGAAATTTGGATATTTGGGATATTTCGAAAACTGCAGGGGAGTTTGTGCGAAATGTGACTCACTGCCGCTTTCAGGACTTGGCATATGTTGGGTATAAAATATCATAATTTCACACGGCGAATACGTGCATAGAGCCAGAATTTAGCTCCAAAATTTGGCTCAGGCCTCGAAATTGGGATGTTTGGGATATTTTGAAAACTGCAGGGGACTTTGTGCAAAATGTGACTCACTGTTGCTTTCAGTACTTGGCATATGTTGGGTATAAAAAGTCGTAATTTCAAACTGCGAATACGTGCAAAGAGCCAGAATTTGGCTCCAAAATATGGCTCAGGCTTCGAAATTGGATGTTTGGGATTTTTTGAAAACTGCAGGGAGGTTTGGGACAAATGTGACGAAACGCCACTTTCAGTACTTGGCATATGTTGGGTATATAAATTCGTAATTTCATACTGCGAATACGTGCAGAGAGCCGAAATTTGGCTCCAAAATATGGCTCATGCCTCGAAATTGGGATGTTTGGGATATTTTGAAAACTGAAGGGGGGGTTTGGGACAAATGTGACCAAACTCCGCTGTCAGTACTTGGCATATGTTGGGTAAAAAAAATCGTTATTTCAAAGTGCGAATACGTGCAAAGAGCCAGAATTTGGCTCCAAAATTTGGCTCATGCCTCGAAATTGGGATGTTTGGGATATTTTGAAAACTGCAGGGAGGATTGAGACAAATGTGACCAAACGCCGCTTTCAGTACTTGGCATATGTTGGGTAAAAAAAAGTGATAATTTCAAACTGCGAATACGTTCAGAGAGCCGGAATTTGGCTCCAAAATATAGCTCAGGCCTCAAAATAGGGATATTTGGGATATTTCGAAAACTGCAGGTGAGTTTGTGCGAAATGTGACGCACTGCCGCTTTGAGGACTTGGCATATGTTGGGTATAAAAAAATCGTTATTTCAAACTGTGAATACGTGCAGAGAGCCAAAATTCGGCTCCAAAATATGGCTCAGGCCTCGAAATTTGGATGTTTGGGATATTTTGAAAACTGCAAGGAGGTTTGGGACAAATTTGACCAAACGCCACTTTCAGTACTTGGCATATGTTGGGTATAAAAATTCGTAATTTCATACTTCGAATACGTGCAGAGAGCAAGAATTTGGCTCCAAAATATGGCTCAGGCCTCAAAATTTGGTTATTTGGGATATTTCGAAAACTGCAGGGGAGTTTGTGCGAAATGTGACTCACTGCCACTTTCAGGACTTGGCATATGTTGGGTATAAAATATCGTAAATTCACACCGCGAATACGTGCATATAGCCAGAATTTAGCTCCAAAATTTGGCTCAGGCCTCGAAATTGGGATGTTTGGGATATTTTGAAAAATGCAGGGGACTTTGTGCAAAATGTGACTCACTGTTGCTTTCAGTACTTGGCATATGTTGGGTATAAAAAAGTCGTAATTTCAAAATGCGAATACGTGCAAAGAGCCAGAATTTGGCTCCAAAATATGGCTCAGGCCTCGAAATTGGGATGTTTGGGATTTTTTGAAAACTGCAGGGAGGTTTGGGACAAATGTGACGAAACGCCGCTTTCAGTACTTGGCATATGATGGGTATATAAATTCGTAATTTCATACTGCGAATACGTGAAGAGAGCCGAAATTTGGCTCCAAAATATGGCTCATGCCTCGAAATTGGGATGTTTGGGATATTTTGAAAACAGCAGGGGGGTTTGGGACAAATGTGACCAAACTCCGCTGTCAGTACTTGGCATATGTTGGGTATAAAAAAAGTCGTAATTTCAAACTGCGAATACGTGCAAAGAGCCTGAATTTGGCTCCAAAATATGGCTCCTGCCTCGAAATTGGGATGTTTGGGATATTTTGAAAACTGCAGGGAGGATTGAGACAAATGTAACCAAACGCCGCTTTCAGTACTTGGCATATGTTGGGTAAAAAAAAGTGGTAATTTCAAACTGCGAATACGTGCAGAGAGCCAGAATTTGGCTCCAAAATATGGCTCAGGCCTCGATATTGTGATGTTTGGGATATTTTGAAAACTGCTGTGAGGTTTGCGACAAATGTAACCAAACGCCTCTTTCAGTACTTGGCATATGTTGGGCATAAAAAAGTCGTAATTTCAAACTGCGAATACGTGCAGAGAGCCAGAATTTGGCTCCAATATATGGCTCAGGCCTCGAAATTGGCATGTTTGGGATATTTTGAAAACTGCAGGGGGATTGAGACAAATGTGACCAAACGGCGCTTTCATTACTTGGCATATGTTGGGCATAAAAAAGTCGTAATTTCAAACTGCGAATACGTGCAGAAAGCTAGAATTTGGCTCCAAAATATTGTTCAGGTCTCGAAATTGGGATATTTGGGATATTTAGAAAACTGCAGGGGAGTTTGTGTGAAATGTGACTTACGGCCGCTTTCAGGACTTGGCATATATTGGGTAAAAAATATCGTAATTTCAAACCGCGAATACGTGCATAGAGCCAGAATTTAGCTCCAAAATATGGCTCAGGCCTCGAAATTGGGATGTTTGGTATATTTTGAAAACTGCAGGGGGGGTTTTGGATAAATGTGACCAAACGCCGCGTTCAGTACTTGGCATATGTTGGGTATAAAAAAGTCGTAATTTCAAACTGCGAATACGTGCAGAGAGCCAGATTTAAGCTCCAAAATTTGGCTCAGGCCTCGAAATTGGGATATTTTGGATATTTCGAAAACTGCAGGGCAGTTTGTGCGAAATGTGACTCACTGCCGCTTTCAAGACTTGGCATTTGTTGGGTATAAAATGTCGTAATTTCAAATTGCGAATACGTGAAGAGAGCCAGAATTTGGCTCCAAAATATGGCTCAGGCCTCAAAATTGGGATATTTGGGATATTTCGAAAACTGCAGGGGAATTTGTGCGAAATGTGACTCACTGCCGCTTTCAGGACTTGGAATATGTTGAGTATTAAATGTCGTAATTTCAAACCGCGAATACGTGCATAGAGCCAGAATTTGGCTCCAAAATATGACTCAGGCCTCGAAATTGGGATGTCAGGGATATATTGAAAACTGCAGGGTGGATTGAGACAAATGTAACCAAATGCCGCTTTCAGTACTTGGCATATGTTGGGTATAAAAAAGTTGTAATTTCAAACTACGAATACGTGCAGAGAGCCAGAATTTGGATCCAAAATATGGCTCAGGCCTCGAAATTGGGATGTTTGGGATATTTTGAAAACTGCAGGAAGGTTTGGGACAAATTTGAAAAAACGCCACTTTCAGTACTTGGCATATGTTGGGTATACAAATTCGTAATTTCAAACTTCGAATACGTGCAGAGAGCCACAATTTGGCTCCAAAATATTGCTCAGGCCTCGAAATTGGGATATTTGGGATATTTCGAAAACTGCAGGGGAATTTATGCAAAATGTGACTCACTGCCACTTTCAGGACTTGGCATATGTTGGGTATAAAATATCGTAAATTCACACCGCGAATACGTGCATATAGCCAGAATTTAGCTCCAAAATTTGGCTCAGGCCTCGAAATTGGGATGTTTGGGATATTTTGAAAACTGCAGGGGACTTTGTGCAAAATGTGACTCACTGTTGCTTTCAGTACTTGGCATATGTTGGGTATAAAAAAGTCGTAATTTCAAAATGCGAATACGTGCAAAGAGCCAGAATTTGGCTCCAAAATATGGCTCAGGCCTCGAAATTGGGATGTTTGGGATTTTTTGAAAACTGCAGGGAGGTTTGGGACAAATGTGATGAAACGCCGCTTTCAGTACTTGGCATATGTTGGGTATATAAATTCGTAATTTCATACTGCGAATACGTGAAGAGAGCCGAAATTTGGCTCCAAAATATGGCTCATGCCTCGAAATTGGGATGTTTGGGATATTTTGAAAACAGCAGGGGGGTTTGGGACAAATGTGACCAAACTCCGCTGTCAGTACTTGGCATATGTTGGGTATAAAAAGTCGTAATTTCAAACTGCGAATACGTGCAAAGAGCCTGAATTTGGCTCCAAAATATGGCTCCTGCCTCGAAATTGGGATGTTTGGGATATTTTGAAAACTGCAGGGAGGATTGAGACAAATGTAACCAAACGCCGCTTTCAGTACTTGGCATATGTTGGGTAAAAAAAAGTGGTAATTTCAAACTGCGAATACGTGCAGAGAGCCAGAATTTGGCTCCAAAATATGGCTCAGGCCTCGATATTGTGATGTTTGGGATATTTTGAAAACTGCTGTGAGGTTTGCGACAAATGTAACCAAACGCCTCTTTCAGTACTTGGCATATGTTGGGCATAAAAAAGTCGTAATTTCAAACTGCGAATACGTGCAGAGAGCCAGAATTTGGCTCCAATATATGGCTCAGGCCTCGAAATTGGCATGTTTGGGATATTTTGAAAACTGCAGGGGGGATTGAGACAAATGTGACCAAACGGCGCTTTCATTACTTGGCATATGTTGGGCATAAAAAAGTCGTAATTTCAAACTGCGAATACGTGCAGAAAGCTAGAATTTGGCTCCAAAATATTGTTCAGGTCTCGAAATTGGGATATTTGGGATATTTAGAAAACTGCAGGGGAGTTTGTGTGAAATGTGACTTACGGCCGCTTTCAGGACTTGGCATATATTGGGTAAAAAATATCGTAATTTCAAACCGCGAATACGTGCATAGAGCCAGAATTTAGCTCCAAAATATGGCTCAGGCCTCGAAATTGGGATGTTTGGTATATTTTGAAAACTGCAGGGGGGGTTTTGGACAAATGTGACCAAACGCCGCGTTCAGTACTTGGCATATGTTGGGTATAAAAAAGTCGTAATTTCAAACTGCGAATACGTGCAGAGAGCCAGATTTAAGCTCCAAAATTTGGCTCAGGCCTCGAAATTGGGATATTTTGGATATTTCGAAAACTGCAGGGCAGTTTGTGCGAAATGTGACTCACTGCCGCTTTCAAGACTTGGCATTTGTTGGGTATAAAATGTCGTAATTTCAAATTGCGAATACGTGAAGAGAGCCAGAATTTGGCTCCAAAATATGGCTCAGGCCTCAAAATTGGGATATTTGGGATATTTCGAAAACTGCAGGGGAATTTGTGCGAAATGTGACTCACTGCCGCTTTCAGGACTTGGAATATGTTGAGTATTAAATGTCGTAATTTCAAACCGCGAATACGTGCATAGAGCCAGAATTTGGCTCCAAAATATGACTCAGGCCTCGAAATTGGGATGTCAGGGATATATTGAAAACTGCAGGGTGGATTGAGACAAATGTAACCAAATGCCGCTTTCAGTACTTGGCATATGTTGGGTATAAAAAAGTTGTAATTTCAAACTACGAATACGTGCAGAGAGCCAGAATTTGGATCCAAAATATGGCTCAGGCCTCGAAATTGGGATGTTTGGGATATTTTGAAAACTGCAGGAAGGTTTGGGACAAATTTGAAAAAACGCCACTTTCAGTACTTGGCATATGTTGGGTATACAAATTCGTAATTTCAAACTTCGAATACGTGCAGAGAGCCAGAATTTGGCTCCAAAATATTGCTCAGGCCTCGAAATTGGGATATTTGGGATATTTCGAAAACTGCAGGGGAATTTATGCAAAATGTGACTCACTGCCACTTTCAGGACTTGGCATATGTTGGGTATAAAATATCGTAAATTCACACCGCGAATACGTGCATATAGCCAGAATTTAGCTCCAAAATTTGGCTCAGGCCTCGAAATTGGGATGTTTGGGATATTTTGAAAACTGCAGGGGACTTTGTGCAAAATGTGACTCACTGTTGCTTTCAGTACTTGGCATATGTTGGGTATAAAAAAGTCGTAATTTCAAAATGCGAATACGTGCAAAGAGCCAGAATTTGGCTCCAAAATATGGCTCAGGCCTCGAAATTGGGATGTTTGGGATTTTTTGAAAACTGCAGGGAGGTTTGGGACAAATGTGATGAAACGCCGCTTTCAGTACTTGGCATATGTTGGGTATATAAATTCGTAATTTCATACTGCGAATACGTGAAGAGAGCCGAAATTTGGCTCCAAAATATGGCTCATGCCTCGAAATTGGGATGTTTGGGATAATTTGAAAACAGCAGGGGGGGTTTGGGACAAATGTGACCAAACTCCGCTGTCAGTACTTGGCATATGTTGGGTATAAAAAAGTCGTAATTTCAAACTGCGAATACGTGCAAAGAGCCTGAATTTGGCTCCAAAATATGGCTCCTGCCTCGAAATTGGGATGTTTGGGATATTTTGAAAACTGCAGGGAGGATTGAGACAAATGTAACCAAACGCCGCTTTCAGTACTTGGCATATGTTGGGTAAAAAAAAGTGGTAATTTCAAACTGCGAATACGTGCAGAGAGCCAGAATTTGGCTCCAAAATATGGCTCAGGCCTCGATATTGTGATGTTTGGGATATTTTGAAAACTGCTGTGAGGTTTGCGACAAATGTAACCAAACGCCTCTTTCAGTACTTGGCATATGTTGGGCATAAAAAAGTCGTAATTTCAAACTGCGAATACGTGCAGAGAGCCAGAATTTGGCTCCAATATATGGCTCAGGCCTCGAAATTGGCATGTTTGGGATATTTTGAAAACTGCAGGGGGGATTGAGACAAATGTGACCAAACGGCGCTTTCATTACTTGGCATATGTTGGGCATAAAAAAGTCGTAATTTCAAACTGCGAATACGTGCAGAAAGCTAGAATTTGGCTCCAAAATATTGTTCAGGTCTCGAAATTGGGATATTTGGGATATTTCGAAAACTGCAGGGGAGTTTGTGTGAAATGTGACTTACGGCCGCTTTCAGGACTTGGCATATATTGGGTAAAAAATATCGTAATTTCAAACCGCGAATACGTGCATAGAGCCAGAATTTAGCTCCAAAATATGGCTCAGGCCTCGAAATTGGGATGTTTGGTATATTTTGAAAACTGCAGGGGGGGTTTTGGACAAATGTGACCAAACGCCGCGTTCAGTACTTGGCATATGTTGGGTATAAAAAAGTCGTAATTTCAAACTGCGAATACGTGCAGAGAGCCAGATTTAAGCTCCAAAATTTGGCTCAGGCCTCGAAATTGGGATATTTAGGATATTTCGAAAACTGCAGGGCAGTTTGTGCGAAATGTGACTCACTGCCGCTTTCAAGACTTGGCATTTGTTGGGTATAAAATGTCGTAATTTCAAATTGCGAATACGTGAAGAGAGCCAGAATTTGGCTCCAAAATATGGCTCAGGCCTCAAAATTGGGATATTTGGGATATTTCGAAAACTGCAGGGGAATTTGTGCGAAATGTGACTCACTGCCGCTTTCAGGACTTGGAATATGTTGAGTATTAAATGTCGTAATTTCAAACCGCGAATACGTGCATAGAGCCAGAATTTGGCTCCAAAATATGACTCAGGCCTCGAAATTGGGATGTCAGGGATATATTGAAAACTGCAGGGTGGATTGAGACAAATGTAACCAAATGCCGCTTTCAGTACTTGGCATATGTTGGGTATAAAAAAGTTGTAATTTCAAACTACGAATACGTGCAGAGAGCCAGAATTTGGATCCAAAATATGGCTCAGGCCTCGAAATTGGGATGTTTGGGATATTTTGAAAACTGCAGGAAGGTTTGGGACAAATTTGACCAAACGCCACTTTCAGTACTTGGCATATGTTGGGTATACAAATTCGTAATTTCAAACTTCGAATACGTGCAGAGAGCCAGAATTTGGCTCCAAAATATTGCTCATGCCTCGAAATTGGGATATTTGGGATATTTCGAAAACTGCAGGGGAATTTATGCAAAATGTGACTCACTGCCACTTTCAGGACTTGGCATATGTTGGGTATAATAAGTCGTAATTTCAAACAGTGAATACGTGCATAGAGCCAGAATTTGGCTCCAAAATATGGCTCAGGCCTCGGTAATTGGGATGTTTGGGATATTTTGAAAACTGCAGGGAGGTTTGGGACAAATGTGACTCACTGCCGCTTTCAGGACTTGGCATATTGTTGGGTATAAAATATCGTGGCTTCAAACCGGGAATACGTGCATAGAGCCAGAATTTGGCTCCAAAATATGGCTTAGGCCTCGAAATTGGGATATTTGGAATATTTTGAAAACTGCAAGGGGGGGTTTGGGACAAATGTTACCAAATGCCGCTTTCAGTACTTGGCATATATTGGATATAAAAAAGTCGTAATTTCAAACTGCGAATACGTGCAGAGAGCCAGAGTTTGGCTCCAAAATATGGCTCAGGCCTAGAAATTGGTATGTTTGGGATATTTCGAAAACTGCAGGGGAGTTTGTGCAAAACGTGACTCACTGCCGCTCTCAGTACTTGGCATATGTTGGGAATGAAAATCGTAATATCAAACTGCGAATACGTGCAGAGAGCCAGAATTTGGCTCCAAAATATGGCTCAGGCCTCGATATTGTGATGTTTGGGATATTTTGAAAACTGCAGGGAGGTTAGGAACAAATGTAACCAAACGCCGCTTTCAGTACTTTGCATATGTTGGGTATAAAAAAATCGTATTTTCAAACTGCGAATACGTGCAGAGAGCCAGAATTTGGCTCCAAAATATTGCTTATGCCTCGAAATTGGGATATTTGGGATATTTCGAAAACTGTAAGGGAGTTTGTGCAAAATTACACTCACTGCCGCTTTCAGGACTTGGCATATGTTGGGTATAAAAAGTCGTAATTTCAAACTGCGAATACGTGCAGAGAGCCAGAATTTGACTCCAAAATATGGCTCAGGCCTCGATATTGTGATGTTTGGGATATTTTGAAAACTGCTTGGAGGTATGCCACAAATGTAACCAAACGCCGCTTTCAGTACTTGGCATATGGTGGGTATAAAAAAGTCGTAATTTCAAACTGCGAATACATGCAGAGAGCCAGAATTTGGCTCCAAAATATGGCTCAGGCCTCAAAATTGGGATATTTGGGATATTTCGAAAACTGCAGGGGAATTTGTGCGAAATGTGACTCACTGCCGCTTTCAGGACTTGGCATATGTTGGGTATAAAAAGTCGTAATTTCAAACTGCGAATACGTGCATAGAGCCAGAATTTGGCTCCAAAATATTGCTCAATCCTCGAAATTAGGATGGTTGGGATATTTTGAAAACTGCAGGGGGGGTTGGGGACATATGTGACCAAACTCCGCTTTTAGTACTTGGCATATATTGGGTATAAAAAAGTCGTAATTTCAAACTGCAAATACGTGCAGAGAGCCAGAATTTGGCTCCAAAATATGGCTCAGGCCTCGAAATTGGGATGTTTGGGATATTTCGAAAACTGCAGGGGAGTTTGTGCAAAATGTGACTCACTGCCGCTTTCAGGACTTGGCATATGTTGGGTATAAAAAGTCGTAATTTCAAACTGCGAATACGTGCAGAGAGCCAGAATTTGACTCCAAAATATGGCTCAGGCCTCGATATTGTGATGTTTGGGATATTTTGAAAACTGCTTGGAGGTTTGCCACAAATGTAACCAAACGCCGCTTTCAGTACTTGGCATATGGTGGGTATAAAAAAGTCGTAATTTCAAACTGCGAATACATGCAGAGAGCCAGAATTTGGCTCCAAAATATGGCTCAGGCCTCAAAATTGGGATATTTGGGATATTTCGAAAACTGCAGGGGAATTTGTGCGAAATGTGACTCACTGCCGCTTTCAGGACTTGGCATATGTTGGGTATAAAAAGTCGTAATTTCAAACTGCGAATACGTGCATAGAGCCAGAATTTGGCTCCAAAATATTGCTCAATCCTCGAAATTAGGATGGTTGGGATATTTTGAAAACTGCAGGGGGGGTTGGGGACATATGTGACCAAACTCCGCTTTTAGTACTTGGCATATATTGGGTATAAAAAAGTCGTAATTTCAAACTGCAAATACGTGCAGAGAGCCAGAATTTGGCTCCAAAATATGGCTCAGGCCTCGAAATTGGGATGTTTGGGATATTTCGAAAACTGCAGGGGAGTTTGTGCAAAATGTGACTCACTGCCGCTTTTAGTACTTGGCATATGTTGGGTATAAAAATCGTAATATCAAACTGCGAATACGTGCAGAGAGCCAGAATTTGGCTCCAAAATATGGCTCAGGCCTCGATATTGTGATGTTTGGGATATTTTGAAAACTGCTTGGAGGTTTGCCACAAATGTAACCAAACGCCGCTGTCAGTACTTGGCATATGGTGGGTATAAAAAAGTCGTAATTTCAAACTGCGAATACATGCAGAGAGCCAGAATTTGGCTCCAAAATATGGCTCAGGCCTCAAAATTGGGATGTTTGAGATATTTTGAAAACTGCAGGGAGGTTTGTGACAAATGTGACGAAACGCCGCTTTCAGTACTTGGCATATATTGGGTATATAAATTAGTAATTTCAAACTGCGAATACGTGCAGAGAGCCAGAATTTGGCTCCAAAATATGGCTCATGCCTCGAAATTGAGATGTTTGGGATATTTTGAAAACTGCAGGGGGGGTTTGGGACAAATGTGACCAAACTCCGCTTTCAGTACTTAGCATATATTGGGTATAAAAAAGTCGTAATTTCAAACTGCAAATACGTGCAGAGAGCCAGAGTTTGGCTCCAAAATATGCCTCAGGCCTCGAAATTGGGATGTTTGGGATATTTCGAAAACTGCAGGGGAGTTTATGCAAAATGTGATTCACTGCCGCTTTGAGTACTTGGCATATGTTGGGTATAAAAATCGAAATATCAAACTGCGAAAACGTGCAGAGAGCCAGAATTTGGCTCCAAAATATGGCTCAGGCCTCGATATTGTGATGTTTGGGATATTTTGAAAACTGCTAGGAGGTTTGGGACAAATGTAACCAAACGCCGCTGTCAGTACTTGGCATAATTTGGGTATAAAAAAGTCGTAATTTCAAACTGCGAATACGTGCAAAGAGCCAGAATTTGGCTCCAAAATATGGCTCATGCCTCGAAATTGGGATGTTTGGGATATTTTAAAAACTGTAGGGGGGATTGAGACAAATGTGACCAAACGCCGCTTTCAGTACTTGGCATATGTTGGGTATAAAAAAGTGGTAATTTCAAACAGCGAATACGTGCAAACTGACAGAATTTGGCTCCAAAATATGGCTCAGGCCTCGAAATTGGGATGTTTGGGATAATTTGAAAACTGCAGGGAAGTTTGGGACAAATTTGACCAAACGCCACTTTCAGTACTTGGCATATGTTGGGTATAAAAATTCGTAATTTCAAACTTCGAATACATGCAGAGAGCCAGAATTTGGCTCCAAAATATTGCTCAGGCCTCGAAAATGTGATATTTGGGATATTTCGAAAACTGCAGGGGAGTTTGTTCGAATTGTGACTCACTGCCGCTTTCAGGACTTGGCATGTGTTGCGTATAAAATATCGTTGCTTCAAACCGCGAATACGTGCATAGAGCAAGAATTTGGCTCCAAAACATGGCTCAGGCCTTGAAATTAGGATGTTTGGAATATTTTGAAAACTGCAGGGGGGGTTTGGGGCAAATGTTACCAAATGCCGCTTTCAGTACTTGGCATATATTGGGTATTTTAAAATCGTAATATCAAACTGCGAATACGTGCAGAGAGCCAGAATTTGGCTCCAAAATATGGCTCAGGCCTCGATATTGTGATGTTTGGAATATTTTGAAAACTGCAGGGTGGTTAGGGACAAATGTAACCAAACGCTGTTTTCAGTACTTGTCATATGTTGGGTATAAAAAAATCGTATTTTCAAACTGCGAATACGTGCAGAGAGCCAGAATTAAGCTCCAAAATATGGCTCAGGCCTCGAAATTGGGATATTTGGGATATTTCGAAAACTGCAGGGGAGTTTTTGCGAAATGTGACTCACAGCCGCTTTCAAGACTTGGCATATGTTGGGTATAAAATGTCGTAATTTCAAAAACCGAATATGTGCAGAGAGCCAGAATTTGGCTCCAACATATGGCTCATGCCTCGAAATTGGGATGTTTTGGATATTTTGAAAACAGCAGGGAGGTTTGGGACAAATGTGTCCAAACGCCACTTTCAGTCCTTGGCATATGTTGGGTATAAAAAGTCGTAATTTCAAATTGCGAATACGTGAAGAGAGCCAGAATTTGGCTCCAAAATATGGCTCAGGCCTCAAAATTGTGATATTTGGGATATTTCGAAAAATGCAGGGGAGTTTGTGCGAAATGTGACTCACTGCCACTTTCAGGACTTGGCATATGTTGGGTATAAAATGTCGTAATTTCAAACCACGAATACGTGCAGAGAGCCAGAATTTGGCTCCAAAATATGGCTTAGGCCTCGAAATTGGGATGTTTGGGATATTTTAAAAACTGCAGGAAGATTTGGGACAAATTTGACCAAACGCCACTTTCAGTACCTGGCATATGTTGGGTATACAAATTCGTAATTTCAAACTTTGAATACGTGCATAGAGCCAGACTTTGGCTCCAAAATATGGCTCAGGTCTCGGTAATTGGGATGTTTGGGATATTTTGAAAACTGCAGGGAGGTTTGGGACAAATGTGACTCACTGCCGCTCTCAGTACTTGGCATATGTTGGTCATAAAAAAGTCGTAATTTCAAACTGCGAATACGTGAAGAGAGCCAGAATTTGGCTCCAAAATATGGCTCAGGCCTCGAAATTGGGATATTTGGGATATTTCGAAAACTGTAAGGGAGTTTGTGCAAAAATTACACTCACTGCCGCTTTCAGGACTTGGCATATGTTGGGTATAAAAATTCGTAATTTCAAACTGCGAATACGTGCATAGAGCCAGAATTTTGCTCCAAAATATTGCTCAATCCTCGAAATTGGGATGTTTGGAATATTTTGAAAACTGCAGGGGGTTGGGGACATATGTGACCAAACTCCACTTTCAGTACTTGGCATATATTGGGTGTAAAAAAGTCGTAATTTCAAACTGCAAATACGTGCAAAGAGCCAGAATTTGGCTCCAAAATATGGCTCAGGCCTCGAAATTGGGATGTTTGGGATATTTCGAAAACTGCAGGGGAGTTTGTGCAAAATGTGACTCACTGCCGCTTTTAGTACTTGGCATATGTTGGGTATAAAAATCGTAATATCAAACTGCAAATACGTGTAGAGAGCCAGAATTTGACTCCAATATATGGCTCAGGCCTCGATATTGTGATGTTTGGGATATTTTGAAAACTGCTGGGAGGTTTGCGACAAATGTAACCAAACGCCGCTTTCAGTACTTGGCATATGTTGGGTATAAAAAAGTCGTAATTTCAAACTGCGAATACGTTCAGAGAGCCAGAATTTGGCTTCAAAATATGGCTCATGCCTCGAAATTGAGATGTTTGGGATATTTTGATAACTGCAAGGGGGGGGGGGGGGGTTTGAGACAAATGTGACCAAACTCCGCTTTCAGTACTTAGCATATATTGGGTATAAAAAAGTCGTAATTTCAAACTGCAAATACGTACAGAGAGCCAGAGTTTGGCTCCAAAATATGGCTCAGGCCACGAAATTGGGATGTTTGGGATATTTCGAAAACTGCAGGGGAGTTTGTGCAAAATGTGACTCACTGCCGATTCAGTACTTGGCATATGTTGAGTATTAAAAATCGAAATATCAAACTGCGAATACGTGCAAAGAGCCAGAATTTGGCTCCAAAATATGGCTCAGGCCTCGATATTGTGATGTTTGGGATATTTTGAAAACTGCTGGGAGGTTTGGGACAAATGTAACCAAACGCCGCTGACAGTACTTGGCATAATTTGGTATAAAAAAGTCGTAATTTCAAACTGCGAATACGTGCAAAGAGCCAGAATTTGGCTCCAAAATATGGCTCAGGCCTAGAAATTGGAATGTTTGGGATCATTCGAAAACTGCAGGGGAGTTTGTGCAAAATGTGACTCACTGCCGCTTTCAGTACTTGGCATATGTTGGGTATAAAAATCGTAATATCAAACTGCGAATACGTGCAGAGAGCCAGAATTTGGCCCCAAAATATGGCTCAGGCCTCGAAATTGGGATATTTGGGATATTTCGAAAATTGTAAGGGAGTTTGTGCAAAATTACACTCACTGCCACTTTCAGGACTTGGTATATATTGGGTATAAAAAGTCGTAATTTCAAACTGCGAATACGTGCATAGAGGAAGAATTTGGCTCCAAAATATTGCTCAATCCTCGAAATTGGGATGTTTGGAATATTTTGAAAACTGCAGGGGGGGTTGGGGACACATGTGACCAAACTCCACTTTCAGTACTTGGCATATATTGGGTATAAAAAAGTCGTAATTTCAAACTGCAAATACGTGCAGAGAGCCAGAATTTCGCTCAAAAATATGGCTCAGGCCTCGAAATTGGGATGTTGGGATATTTCGAAAACTGCAGGGGAGTTTGTGCAAAATGTGACTCACTGCGGCCTTTAGTACTTGGCATATGTTGGGTATAAAAATCGTAATATCAAACTGCGAATACGTGCAGAGCCAGAATTTGGCTCCAAAATATGGCTCAGGCCTCGATATTGTGATGTTTGGGATATTTTGAAAACTGCAGGGGGTGTTTGGGACAAATGTGACCAAATGCCGCTTTCAGTACTTGGCATATGTTGGGCATAAAAAATTCGTAATTTCAAACTGCGAATACGTGCAGAGAGCCAGAATTTGGCTCCAAAATATTGTTCAGGTCTCGAAATTGGGATATTTGGGATATTTAGAAAACTGCAGGGGAGTTTGTGCGAAATGTGACTCTCTGCCGCTTTCAGGACTTGGCATATGTTGGGTAAAAAATATGGTAATTTCAAACCGCGAATACGTGCAGAGAGCCAGAATTTAGCACCAAAATATGGCTCAGGCCTCGAAATTGGGATGTTGGAGATATTTTGAAAACTGCAGGGAAGTTTGTGACAAATGTGACGAAACGCCGCTTTCAGTACTTGGCATATGTTGGGTATATAAATTAGTAATTTCAAACTGCGAATACGTGCAGAGAGCCAGAATTTGGCTCCAAAATATGGCTCATGCCTCGAAATTGAGATGTTTGGGATATTTTGAAAACTGCAGGGGATTTTGTGCAAAATGTGACTCACTTCCGTTTCAGTACTTGGCATATGTTGGGTATAAAAATCGTAATATCAAACTGCGAATACGTGCAGAGAGCCAGAATTTGGCTCCAAAATATGGCTCAGGCCTCGACATTGGGATATTTGGGATATTTCGAAAACTGTAATGGAGTTTGTGCAAAATTACACTCACTGCCGCTTTCAGGACTTGGCATATGTTGGGTATAAAAATTCGTAATTTCAAACTGCGAATATGTGCATAGAGCCAGAATTTGGCTCCAAAATATTGCTCAGTCCTCGAAATTGGGATGTTTGGGTTATTTTGAAAACTGCAGGGGGGGTTTGGGACAAATGTGACCAAACTCTGCTTTCAGTACTTGGCATATATTGGGTATAAAAAAGTCGTAATTTCAAACTGCAAAAACGTGCAGAGAGCCAGAGTTTGGCTCCAAAATATGGCTCAGGCCTCGAAATTGGGATGTTTGGAATATTTCAAAAAATGCAGGGGAGTTTGTGCAAAATGTGACTCACTGCCGCTTTTAGTACTTGGCATATGTTGGGTATAAAAATCGTAATATCAAACTGCGAATACGTGCAGAGAGCCAGAATTTGGCTCCAAAATATGGCTCAGACCTCGATATTGTGATGTTTGGGATATTTTGAAAACTGCTGGGAGGTTTGCGACAAATGTAACCAAGCGCCGCTTTCAGTACTTGGCATATGTTGGGTATAAAAAAGTCGTAATTTCAAACTGCAAATACGTGCAGAGAGCCAGAATTTGGCTCCAAAATATGGCTCAGGCCTCGAAATTGGGATGTTTGGGATATTTCGAAAACTGCAGGTGAGTTTGTGCGAAATGTGACTCACTGCCGCTTTCAGGACTTGGCATATGTGCGAACCGCGAATACGTGCATAGAGCCAGAATTTAGCTCCAAAATATGGCTCAGGCCTCGAAATTGGGATGTTGACGATATTTTGAAAACTGCAGGGACGTTTGGGACAAATGTGACGAAACGCCGCTATCAGTACTTGGCATATGTTGGGTATATAAATTCGTAATTTCAAACTGCGAATACGTGTAGAGAGCCAGAATTTGGCTCCAAAATATTGCTCAGGCCTTGAAATTGGGATATTTGGGATATTTAGAAAACTGCAGGGGAGTTTGTTCAAAATGTGACTCACTGCCGCTTTCAGGACTTGGCATATGTTGGGTATAAAATATCGTTGCTTCAAACCGCGAATACGTGCATAGAGCCAGAATTTGGCTCCAAAATATGGCTCAGGCTTTGAAATTGGGACGTTTGGAATATTTTGAAAACTGCAGGGGGGGTTTAGGACAAATGTTACCAAATGCCGCTTTCAGTACTTGGCATATATTGGATATAAAAAAATCGTATTTTCAAACTGCGAATACGTGCAGAGAGCCAAAATTTGGTTCCAAAATATGGCTCAGGCCTCGAAATTGGGATATTTGGGATATTTCGAAAACTGTAAAGGAGTTTATGCAAAATTACACACTGCCGCTTTCAGGACTTGGCATATGTTGGGTATAAAAAGTCGTAATTTCAAACTGCGAATACATGCATAGAGCCAGAATTTGGCTCCAAAATATTGCTCAATCCTCGAAATTGGGATGTTTGGGATATTTTGAAAACTGCAGGGAGGTTTGTGACAAATGTGACGAAACGCCGCTTTCAGTACTTGGCATATGCTGGGTATATAAATTAGTAATTTCAAACTGCGAATACATGCAGAGAGCCAGAATTTGGCTCCAAAATATCGCTCATGCCTCGAAATTGAGATGTTTGGGATATTTTGAAAACTGCAGGGGGGGTTTGGGACAAATGTGACCAAACTCCGCTTTCAGTACTTGGCATATATTGGGTATAAAAAAGTCGTAATTTCAAACTGCAAATACGTGCAGAGAGCCAGAGTTTGGCTCCAAAATATGGCTCAGGCCTCGAAATTGGGATGTTTGGGATATTTCGAAAACTGCAGGGGAGTTTGTTCAAAATGTGACTCACTGCCGCTTTCAGTACTTGGCATATATTGGGTATAAAAAAGTCGTAATATCAAACTGCGAATACCTGCAGAAAGCCAGAATTTGGCTCCAAAATATGGCTCAGGCCTCGATATTGTGATGTTTGGGATATTTTGAAAACTGCTGGGAGGTTTGGGACAAATGTAACCAAACGCTACTGTCAGTACTTGGCATAATTTGGGTATAAAAAAGTCGTAATTTCAAACTGCGAATACGTGTAGCGAGCCAGAATTTGGCTTCAAACTAAGGCTCAGGCCTCGAAATTGGGATTTTTGGAATATTTTGAAAACTGCAGGGGGGATTGAGACAAATGTGACCAAACGCCGCTTTCAGTACTTGGCATATGTTGGGTATAAAAAAGTGGTAATTTCAAACTGCGAATACGTGCAGAGAGCCAGAATTTGGCTACAAAATATGGCTCAGGCCTCAAAATTGGGATATTTGGGATATTTCGAAAACTGCAGGTGAGTTTGTGCGAAATGTGACTCACTGCCGCTTTCAGGACTTGGCATATGTTGGGTATAAAATGTCGTAATTTCAAACCGCGAATACGTGCATAGAGCCAGAATTTGGCTCCAAAGTATTGCTCAGGCCTCAAAATTGGGATGTTCGAGATATTTTGAAAACTGCAGGGGGGGTTGGGACAAATGTGACCAAACTCCGCTTTCAGTACTTGGCATATATTGGGTATAAAAAAGTCGTAATTTCAAACTGCAAATACGTGCAGAGAGCCAGAGTTTGCCTCCAAAATATGGCTCAGGCCTCGAAATTGGGATGTTTGGGATATTTCGAAAACTGCAGGGGAGTTTGTTCAAAATGTGACTCACTGCCGCTTTCAGTACTTGGCATATGTTGGGTATATAAATCGCAATATCAAACTGTGAATACCTGCAGAAAGCCAGAATTTGGCTCCAAAATATGGCTCAGGCCTCGATATTGTGATGTTTGGGATATTTTGAAAACTGCTGGGAGGTTTGGGACAAATGTAACCAAAACCTGCTGTCAGTACTTGGCATAACTTCGGTATAAAAAAGTCGTAATTTCAAACTGCGAATACGTGCAGCGAGCCAGAATTTTGCTTCAAACTAAGGCTCAGGCCTCGAAATTGGGATGTTTGGAATATTTTGAAAACTGCAGGGGGGATTGAGACAAATGTGACCTAACGCCGCTTTCAGTACTTGGCATATGTTGGGTATAAAAAAGTGGTAATTTCAAACTGCGAATACGTGCAGAGAGCCAGAATTTGGCTACAAAATATGGCTCAGGCCTCAAAATTGGGATATTTGGGATATTTCGAAAACTGCAGGTGAGTTTGTGCGAAATGTGACTCACTGCCGCTTTCAGGACTTGGCATATGTTGGGTATTCGTAATTTCAAACCGCGAATACGTGCATAGAGCCAGAATTTGGCTCCAAAGTATTGCTCAGGCCTCAAAATTGGGATGTTTGAGATATTTTGAAAACTGCTGGGGGGGTTTGGGACAAATGTGACCAAATGCCGCTTTCAGTACTTGGCATATGTTGGGCAGAAAAAAGTCGTAATTTCAAACTGCGAATACGTGCAGAGAGCCAGAATTTGGCTCCAAAATATGGCTCAGGCCTTGAAATTGGGATGTTTGGGATATTTCGAAAACTGCAGGGGAGTTTGTTCAAAATGTGACTCACTGCCGCTTTCAGTACTTGGCATATATTGGGTATAAAAAAGTCGTAATATCAAACTGCGAATACCTGCAGAAAGCCAGAATTTGGCTCCAAAATATGGCTCAGGCCTCGATATTGTGATGTTTGGGATATTTTGAAAACTGCTGGGAGGTTTGGGACAAATGTAACCAAACGCTACTGTCAGTACTTGGCATAATTTGGGTATAAAAAAGTCGTAATTTCAAACTGCGAATACGTGTAGCGAGCCAGAATTTGGCTTCAAACTAAGGCTCAGGCCTCGAAATTGGGATTTTTGGAATATTTTGAAAACTGCAGGGGGGATTGAGACAAATGTGACCAAACGCCGCTTTCAGTACTTGGCATATGTTGGGTATAAAAAAGTGGTAATTTCAAACTGCGAATACGTGCAGAGAGCCAGAATTTGGCTACAAAATATGGCTCAGGCCTCAAAATTGGGATATTTGGGATATTTCGAAAACTGCAGGTGAGTTTGTGCGAAATGTGACTCACTGCCGCTTTCAGGACTTGGCATATGTTGGGTATAAAATGTCGTAATTTCAAACCGCGAATACGTGCATAGAGCCAGAATTTGGCTCCAAAGTATTGCTCAGGCCTCAAATTGGGATGTTCGAGATATTTTGAAAACTGCAGGGGGGGTTGGGACAAATGTGACCAAACTCCGCTTTCAGTACTTGGCATATATTGGGTATAAAAAAGTCGTAATTTCAAACTGCAAATACGTGCAGAGAGCCAGAATTTGGCTTCAAAATATGGCTCATGCCTCGAAATTGAGATGTTTGGGATATTTTGATAACTGCAAGGGGGGGGGGGGGTTTGAGACAAATGTGACCAAACTCCGCTTTCAGTACTTAGCATATATTGGGTATAAAAAAGTCGTAATTTCAAACTGCAAATACGTACAGAGAGCCAGAGTTTGGCTCCAAAATATGGCTCAGGCCTCGAAATTGGGATGTTTGGGATATTTCGAAAACTGCAGGGGAGTTTGTTCAAAATGTGACTCACTGCCGCTTTCAGTACTTGGCATATGTTGGGTATATAAATCGCAATATCAAACTGTGAATACCTACAGAAAGCCAGAATTTGGCTCCAAAATATGGCTCAGGCCTCGATATTGTGATGTTTGGGATATTTTAAAAACTGCTGGGAGGTTTGGGACAAATGTAACCAAAACCTGCTGTCAGTACTTGGCATAATTTCGGTATAAAAAAGTCGTAATTTCAAACTGCGAATACGTGCAGCGAGCCAGAATTTTGCTTCAAACAAAGGCTCAGGCCTCGAAATTGGGATGTTTGGAATATTTTGAAAACTGCAGGGGGGATTGAGACAAATGTGACCTAACGCCGCTTTCAGTACTTGGCATATGTTGGGTATAAAAAAGTGGTAATTTCAAACTGCGAATACGTGCAGAGAGCCAGAATTTGGCTACAAAATATGGCTCAGGCCTCAAAATTGGGATATTTGGGATATTTCGAAAACTGCAGGGGAGTTTGTGCAAAATGTGACTCACTGCCGCTTTCAGTACTTGGCATATGTTGGGTATTCGTAATTTCAAACCGCGAATACGTGCATAGAGCCAGAATTTGGCTCCAAAGTATTGCTCAGGCCTCAAAATTGGGATGTTTGAGATATTTTGAAAACTGCTGGGGGGGTTTGGGACAAATGTGACCAAATGCCGCTTTCAGTACTTGGCATATGTTGGGCATAAAAAAGTCGTAATTTCAAACTGCGAATACGTGCAGAGAGCCAGAATTTGGCTCCAAAATATTGTTCAGGTCTCGAATTTGGGATATTTGGGATATTTAGAAAACTGCAGGGGAGTTTGTGCGAAATGTGACTCACTGCCGCTTTCAGGACTTGGCATATGTTGGGTAAAAAATATGGTAATTTCAAACCGCGAATACGTGCAGAGAGCCAGAATTTAGCACCAAAATATGGCTCAGGCCTCGAAATTGGGATGTTGGGGATATTTTGAAAACTGCAGGGAAGTTTGTGACAAATGTGACGAAACGCCGCTTTCAGTACTTTGCATATGTTGGGTATATAAATTAGTAATTTCAAACTGCGAATACGTGCAGAGAGCCAGAATTTGGCTCCAAAATATGGCTCATGCCTCGAAATTGAGATGTTTGGGATATTTTGAAAACTGCAGGGGGGATTGGGACATATGTGACCAAACTCCGCTTTCAGTACTTAGCATATATTATGTATAAAAAAGTCGTAATTTCAAACTGCAAATACGTGCAGAGAGCCAGTGTTTGGCTCCAATATATGGTTCAGGCCTAGAAATTGGTATGTTTGGGATATTTCGAAAACTGCAGGGGATTTTGTGCAAAATGTGACTCACTGCCGCTTTCAGTACTTGGCATATGTTGGGTATAAAAATCATAATATCAAACTGCGAATACGTGCAGAGAGCCAGAATTTGGCTCCAAAATATGGCTCAGGCCTCGACATTGGGATATTTGGGATATTTCGAAAACTGTAATGGAGTTTTTGCAAAATTACACTCACTGCCGCTTTCACAACTTGGCATATGTTGGGTATAAAAATTCGTAATTTCAAACTGCGAATATGTGCATAGAGCCAGAATTTGGCTCCAAAATATTGCTCAGTCCTCGAAATTGGGATGTTTGGGATATTTTGAAAACTGCAGGGGGGGGTTTGGGACAAATGTGACCAAACTCTGCTTTCAGTACTTGGCATATATTGGGTATAAAAAAGTCGTAATTTCAAACTGCAAAAACGTGCAGAGAGCCAGAGTTTGGCTCCAAAATATGGCTCAGGCCTCGAAATTGGGATGTTTGGGATATTTCGAAAAATGCAGGGGAGTTTGTGCAAAATGTGACTCACTGCCGCTTTTAGTACTTGGCATATGTTGGGTATAAAAATCGTAATATCAAACTGCGAATACGTGCAGAGAGCCAGAATTTGGCTCCAAAATATGGCTCAGACCTCGATATTGTGATGTTTGGGATATTTTGAAAACTGCTGGGAGGTTTGCGACAAATGTAAAAAAACGCCGCTTTCAGTACTTGGCATATGTTGGGTATAAAAAAGTCGTACTTTCAAACTGCAAATACGTGCAGAGAGCCAGAATTTGGCTCCAAAATATGGCTCAGGCCTCAAAATTGGGATATTTGGGATATTTCAAAAACTGCAGGTGAGTTTGTGCGAAATGTGACTCACTGCCGCTTTAAGGACTTGGCATATGTTGGGTATAAAATGTCGTAATTTCTAACCGCGAATACGTGCATAGAGCCAGAATTTGGCTCCAAAATATTGCTCAGGCCTCAAAATTGGGATGTTCGAGATATTTTGAAAACTGCAGGGGGGTTTGGGACAAATGTGACCAAACGCCGCTTTCAGTACTTGGCATATGTTGGGCATAAAAAAGTCGTAATTTCAAACTGCGAATACGTGCAGAGAGCCAGAGTTTGGCTCCAAAATATGGCTCAGGCCTCGAAATATGGATGTTTGGGATATTTCGAAAACTGCAGGGGAGTTTGTTCAAAATGTGACTCACTGCCGCTTTCAGTACTTGGCATATATTGGGTATAAAAAAGTCGTAATATCAAACTGCGAATACCTGCAGAAAGCCAGAATTTGGCTCCAAAATATGGCTCAGGCCTCGATATTGTGATGTTTGGGATATTTTGAAAACTGCTGGGAGGTTTGGGACAAATGTAACCAAACGCTACTGTCAGTACTTGGCATAATTTGGGTATAAAAAAGTCGTAATTTCAAACTGCGAATACGTGTAGCGAGCCAGAATTTGGCTTCAAACTAAGGCTCAGGCCTCGAAATTGGGATTTTTGGAATATTTTGAAAACTGCAGGGGGGATTGAGACAAATGTGACCAAACGCCGCTTTCAGTACTTGGCATATGTTGGGTATAAAAAAGTGGTAATTTCAAACTGCGAATACGTGCAGAGAGCCAGAATTTGGCTACAAAATATGGCTCAGGCCTCAAAATTGGGATATTTGGGATATTTCGAAAACTGCAGGTGAGTTTGTGCGAAATGTGACTCACTGCCGCTTTCAGGACTTGGCATATGTTGGGTATAAAATGTCGTAATTTCAAACCGCGAATACGTGCATAGAGCCAGAATTTGGCTCCAAAGTATTGCTCAGGCCTCAAAATTGGGATGTTCGAGATATTTTGAAAACTGCAGGGGGGGTTGGGACAAATGTGACCAAACTCCGCTTTCAGTACTTGGCATATATTGGGTATAAAAAAGTCGTAATTTCAAACTGCAAATACGTGCAGATAGCCAGAGTTTGCCTCCAAAATATGGCTCAGGCCTCGAAATTGGGATGTTTGGGATATTTCGAAAACTGCAGGGGAGTTTGTTCAAAATGTGACTCACTGCCGCTTTCAGTACTTGGCATATGTTGGGTATATAAATCGCAATATCAAACTGTGAATACCTGCAGAAAGCCAGAATTTGGCTCCAAAATATGGCTCAGGCCTCGATATTGTGATGTTTGGGATATTTTGAAAACTGCTGGGAGGTTTGGGACAAATGTAACCAAAACCTGCTGTCAGTACTTGGCATAATTTCGGTATAAAAAAGTCGTAATTTCAAACTGCGAATACGTGCAGCGAGCCAGAATTTTGCTTCAAACTAAGGCTCAGGCCTCGAAATTGGGATGTTTGGAATATTTTGAAAACTGCAGGGGGGATTGAGACAAATGTGACCTAACGCCGCTTTCAGTACTTGGCATATGTTGGGTATAAAAAAATGGTAATTTCAAACTGCGAATACGTGCAGAGAGCCAGAATTTGGCTACAAAATATGGCTCAGGCCTCAAAATTGGGATATTTGGGATATTTCGAAAACTGCAGGTGAGTTTGTGCGAAATGTGACTCACTGCCGCTTTCAGGACTTGGCATATGTTGGGTATTCGTAATTTCAAACCGCGAATACGTGCATAGAGCCAGAATTTGGCTCCAAAGTATTGCTCAGGCCTCAAAATTGGGATGTTTGAGATATTTTGAAAACTGCTGGGGGGTTTGGGACAAATGTGAGCAAATGCCGCTTTCAGTACTTGGCATATGTTGGGCAGAAAAAATTCGTAATTTCAAACTGCGAATACGTGCAGAGAGCCAGAATTTGGCTCCAAAATATGGCTCAGGCCTTGAAATTGGGATGTTTGGGATATTTCGAAAACTGCAGGGGAGTTTGTTCAAAATGTGACTCACTGCCGCTTTCAGTACTTGGCATATATTGGGTATAAAAAAGTCGTAATATCAAACTGCGAATACCTGCAGAAAGCCAGAATTTGGCTCCAAAATATGGCTCAGGCCTCGATATTGTGATGTTTGGGATATTTTGAAAACTGCTGGGAGGTTTGGGACAAATGTAACCAAAACCTGCTGTCAGTACTTGGCATAATTTGGGTATAAAAAAGTCGTAACTTCAAACTGCGAATACGTGCAGCGAGCCAGAATTTTGCTTCAAACTAAGGCTCAGGCCTCGAAATTGGGTTGTTTGGAATATTTTGAAAACTGCAGGGGGGATTGAGACAAATATGACCAAACGCCGCTTTCAGTACTTGGCATATGTTGGGTATAAAAAAGTGGTAATTTCAAACTGCGAATACGTGCAGAGAGCCAGAATTTGGCTACAAAATATGGCTCAGGCCTCAAAATTGGGATATTTGGGATATTTCGAAAACTGCAGGTGAGTTTGTGCGAAATGTGACTCACTGCCGCTTTCAGGACTTAGCATATGTTGGGTATTCGTAATTTCAAACCGCGAATACGTGCATAGAGCCAGAATTTGGCTCCAAAGTATTGCTCAGGCCTCAAAATTGGGATGTTTGAGATATTTTGAAAACTGCTGGGGGGGTTTGGGACAAATGTGACCAAATGCCGCTTTCAGTACTTAGCATATGTTGGGCATAAAAAAGTCGTAATTTCAAACTGCGAATACGTGCAGAGAGCCAGAATTTGGCTCCAAAATATTGTTCAGGTCTCGAATTTGGGATATTTGGGATATTTAGAAAACTGCAGGGGAGTTTGTGCGAAATGTGTCTCACTGCCGCTTTCAGGACTTGGCATATGTTGGGTAAAAAATATGGTAATTTCAAACCGCGAATACGTGCAGAGAGCCAGAATTTAGCACTAAAATATGGCTCAGGCCTCGAAATTGGGATGTTGGGGATATTTTGAAAACTGCAGGGAAGTTTGTGACAAATGTGACGAAACGCCGCTTTCAGTACTTTGCATATGTTGGGTATATAAATTAGTAATTTCAAACTGCGAATACGTGCAGAGAGCCAGAATTTGGCTCCGAAATATGGCTCATGCCTCGAAATTGAGATGTTTGGGATATTTTGAAAACTGCAGGGGGATTGGGACATATGTGACCAAACTCCGCTTTCAGTACTTAGCATATATTATGTATAAAAAAGTCGTAATTTCAAACTGCAAATACGTGCAGAGAGCCAGAGTTTGGCTCCAATATATGGCTCAGGCCTAGAAATTGGTATGTTTGGGATATTTCGAAAACTGCAGGGGATTTTGTGCAAAATGTGACTCACTGCCGCCTTTAGTACTTGGCATATGTTGGGTATAAAAATCGTAATATCAAACTGCGAATACGTGCAGAGAGCCAGAATTTGGCTCCAAAATATGGCTCAGGCCTCGACATTGGGATATTTGGGATATTTCGAAAACTGTAATGGAGTGTTTGCAAAATTACACTCACTGCCGCTTTCAGGACTTGGCATATGTTGGGTATAAAAATTCGTAATTTCAAACTGCGAATATGTGCATAGAGCCAGAATTTGGCTCCAAAATATTGCTCAGTCCTCGAAATTGGGATGTTTGGGATATTTTGAAAACTGCAGGGGGGGTTTGGGACAAATGTGACCAAACTCTGCTTTCAGTACTTGGCATATATTGGGTATAAAAAAGTCGTAATTTCAAACTGCAAAAACGTGCAGAGAGCCAGAGTTTGGCTCCAAAATATGGCTCAGGCCTCGAAATTGGGATGTTTGGGATATTTCGAAAAATACAGGGGAGTTTGTGCAAAATGTGACTCACTGCCGCTTTTAGTACTTGGCATATGTTGGGTATAAAAATCGTAGTATCAAACTGCGAATACGTGCAGAGAGCCAGAATTTGGCTCCAAATTATGGCTCAGACCTCGATATTGTGATGTTTGGGATATTTTGAAAACTGCTGGGAGGTTTGCGACAAATGTAAAAAAACGCCGCTTTCAGTACTTGGCATATGTTGGGTATAAAAAAGTCGTACTTTCAAACTGCAAATACGTGCAGAGAGCCAGAATTTGGCTCCAAAATATGGCTCAGGCCTCAAAATTGGGATATTTGGGATATTTCGAAAACTGCAGGTGAGTTTGTGCGAAATGTGACTCACTGCCGCTTTAAGGACTTGGCATATGTTGGGTATAAAATGTCGTAATTTCTAACCGCGAATACGTGCATAGAG
Organism: Procambarus clarkii; assembly: GCF_040958095.1. Lineage (NCBI taxonomy): Eukaryota > Metazoa > Arthropoda > Malacostraca > Decapoda > Cambaridae > Procambarus > Procambarus clarkii. The sequence continues at coordinate 418,343 of NC_091172.1, forward strand.
CCAGAATTTGGCTCCAAAATATTGCTCAGGCCTCAAAATTGGGATGTTCGAGATATTTTGAAAACTGCAGGGGGGGTTTGGGACAAATGTGACCAAACGCCGCTTTCAGTACTTGGCATATGTTGGGCATAAAAAAGTCGTAATTTCAAACTGCGAATACGTGCAGAGAGCCAGAATTTGGCTCCAAAATATTGTTCAGGCCTCGAAATTGGGATATTTAAAAAACTGCAGGGGTGTTTGTGCGAAATGTGACTCACTGCCGCTTTCAGGACTTGGCTTATGTTGGGTAAAAAATATCTAATTTCAAACCGCGAATACGTGCATAGAGCCAGAATTTAGTTCCAAAATATTGCTCAGGCCTCGAAATTGGGATGTTGACGATATTTTGAAAACTGCAGGGACGTTTGGGACAAATGTGACGAAACGCTGCTATCAGTACTTGGCATATGTTGGGTATATAAATTCGTAATTTCAAACTGCGAATACGTACAGAGAGCCAGAATTTGGCTCCAATATATTGCTCAGGCCTTGAAATTGGGATATTTGGGATATTTCGAAAACTGCAGGGGAGTTTGTGCAAAATGTGACTCACTGCCGCTTTCAGGACTTGGCATATGTTGGGTATAAAATATCGTTGCTTCAAACCGCGAATACGTGCATAGAGCCAGAATTTGGCTCCAAAATATGGCTCAGGCTTTGAAATTGAGACGTTTGGAATATTTTGAAAACTGCAGGGGGGGTTTGGGACAAATGTTACCAAATGCCGCTTTCAGTACTTGGCATATATTGGATATAAAAAAATCGTATTTTCAAACTGCGAATACGTGCAGAGAGCCAGAATTTTTGCTCCAAAATATGGCTCAGGCCTCGAAATTGGGATATTTGGGATATTTTGAAAACTGTAAGGGAGTTTATGCAAAATTACACTCACTGCCGCTTTCAGGACTTGGCATATGTTGGGTATAAAAAGTCGTAATTTCAAACTGCGAATATGTGCATAGAGCCAGAATTTGGCTCCAAAATATTGCTCAGTCCTCGAAATTGGGATGTTTGGGATATTTGAAAACTGCAGGGGGGTTTGGGACAAATGTGACCAAACTCTGCTTTCAGTACTTGGCATATATTGGGTATAAAAAAGTCGTAATTTCAAACTGCAAAAACGTGCAGAGAGCCAGAGTTTGGCTCCAAAATATGGCTCAGGCCTCGAAATTGGGATGTTTGGGATATTTCGAAAAATGCAGGGGAGTTTGTGCAAAATGTGACTCACTGCCGCTTTTAGTACTTGGCATATGTTGGGTATAAAAATCGTAATATCAAACTGCGAATACGTGCAGAGAGCCAGAATTTGGCTCCAAATTATGGCTCAGACCTCGATATTGTGATGTTTGGGATATTTTGAAAACTGCTGGGAGGTTTGCGACAAATGTAAAAAAACGCCGCTTTCAGTACTTGGCATATGTTGGGTATAAAAAAGTCGTACTTTCAAACTGCAAATACGTGCAGAGAGCCAGAATTTGGCTCCAAAATATGGCTCAGGCCTCAAAATTGGGATATTTGGGATATTTCGAAAACTGCAGGTGAGTTTGTGCGAAATGTGACTCACTGCCGCTTTAAGGACTTGGCATATGTTGGGTATAAAATGTCGTAATTTCTAACCGCGAATACGTGCATAGAGCCAGAATTTGGCTCCAAAATATTGCTCAGGCCTCAAAATTGGGATGTTCGAGATATTTTGAAAACTGCAGGGGGGGTTTGGGACAAATGTGACCAAACGCCGCTTTCAGTACTTGGCATATGTTGGGCATAAAAAAGTCGTAATTTCAAACTGCGAATACGTGCAGAGAGCCAGAATTTGGCTCCAAAATATTGTTCAGGCCTCGAAATTGGGATATTTAAAAAACTGCAGGGGTGTTTGTGCGAAATGTGACTCACTGCCGCTTTCAGGACTTGGCATATGTTGGGTAAAAAATATCTAATTTCAAACCGCGAATACGTGCATAGAGCCAGAATTTAGTTCCAAAATATTGCTCAGGCCTCGAAATTGGGATGTTGACGATATTTTGAAAACTGCAGGGACGTTTGGGACAAATGTGACGAAACGCCGCTATCAGTACTTGGCATATGTTGGGTATATAAATTCGTAATTTCAAACTGCGAATACGTGCAGAGAGCCAGAATTTGGCTCCAAAATATTGCTCAGGCCTTGAAATTGGGATATTTGGGATATTTCGAAAACTGCAGGGGAGTTTGTGCAAAATGTGACTCACTGCCGCTTTCAGGACTTGGCATATGTTGGGTATAAAATATCGTTGCTTCAAACCGCGAATACGTGCATAGAGCCAGAATTTGGCTCCAAAATATGGCTCAGGCTTTGAAATTGAGACGTTTGGAATATTTTGAAAACTGCAGGGGGGGTTTGGGACAAATGTTACCAAATGCCGCTTTCAGTACTTGGCATATATTGGATATAAAAAAATCGTATTTTCAAACTGCGAATACGTGCAGAGAGCCAGAATTTTGCTCCAAAATATGGCTCAGGCCTCGAATTTGGGATATTTGGGATATTTCGAAAACTGTAAGGGAGTTTATGCAAAATTACACTCACTGCCGCTTTCAGGACTTGGCATATGTTGGGTATAAAAAGTCGTAATTTCAAACTGCGAATACATGCATAGAGCCAGAATTTGGCTCCAAAATATTGCTCAATCTTCGAAATTGGGATGTTTGGGATATTTTGAAAACTGCAGGGAAGTTTGTGACAAATGTGACGAAACGCCGCTTTCAGTACTTGGCATATGCTGGGTATATAAATTAGTAATTTCAAACTGCGAATACGTGCAGAGAGCCAGAATTTGGTTCCAAAATATCGCTCATGCCTCGAAATTGAGATGTTTGGGATATTTTGAAAACTGCAGGGGGGGTTTGGGACAAATGTGACCAAACTCCGCTTTCAGTACTTGGCATATATTGGGTATAAAAAGTCGTAATTTCAAACTGCGAATACGTGCAGAGAGCCAGAATTTGGCTACAAAATATGGCTCAGGCCTCGAAATTGGGATGTTTGGAATATTTTGAAAACTGCAGGGGGGATTGAGACAAATGTGACCAAACGCCGCTTTCAGTACTTGGCATATGTTGGGTATAAAAAAGTGGTAATTTCAAACTGCGAATACGTGCAGAGAGCCAGAATTTGGCTACAAAATATGGCTCAGGCCTCAAAATTGGGATATTTGGGATATTTCGAAAACTGCAGGTGAGTTTGTGCAAAATGTGACTCACTGCCCCTTTCAGGACTTGGCATATGTTGGGTATTCGTAATTTCAAACCGCGAATACGTGCATAGAGCCAGAATTTGGCTCCAAAGTATTGCTCAGGCCTCAAAATTGGGATGTTTGAGATATTTTGAAAACTGCAGGGGGGGTTTGGGACAAATGTGACCAAATTCTGCTTTCAGTACTTGGCATATATTGGGTATAAAAAAGTCGTAATTTCAAACTGCAAAAACGTGCAGAGAGCCAGAGTTTGGCTCCAAAATATGGCTCAGGCCTCGAAATTGGGATGTTTGGGATATTTCGAAAACTGCAGGGGAGTTTGTGCAAAATGTGACTCACTGCCGATTCAGTACTTGGCATATGTTGAGTATAAAAATCGAAATATCAAACTGCGAATACGTGCAGAGAGCCAGAATTTGGCTCCAAAATATGGCTCAGGCCTCGATATTATGATGTTTGGGATGTTTTGAAAACTTCTGGGAGGTTTGGGACAAATGTAACCAAACGCCGCTGTCAGTACTAGGCATAATTTGGGTATAAAAAAGTCGTAATTTCAAAATGCGAATACGTGCAAAGAGCCAGAATTTGGCTTCAAACTATGGCTCAGGCCTAGAAATTGGTATGTTTGGGATATTTCGAAAACTGCAGGGGATTTTGTGCAAAATGTGACTCACTGCTGCTTTCAGTACTTGGTATATGTTGGGTATAAAAATCGTAATATCAAACTGCGAATACGTGCAGAGAGCCAGAATTTGGCTCCAAAATATGGCTCAGGCCTCGACATTGGGATATTTGGGATATTTCGAAAACTGTAATGGAGTTTGTGCAAAGTTACACTCAATGCCGCTTTCAGGACTTGGCATATGTTGGGTATAAAAATTCGTAATTTCAAACTGCGAATATGTGCATAGAGCAAGAATTTGGCTCCAAAATATTGCTCAGTCCTCGAAATTGGGATGTTTGGGATATTTTGAGAACTGCAGGGGGGGGGTTTGGGACAAATGTGACCAAACTCTGGTTTCAGAACTTGGCATATATTGGGTATAAAAAAGTCGTAATTTCAAACTGCAAAAATGTGCAGAGAGCCAGAGTTTGGCTCCAAAATATGGCTCAGGCCTCGAAATTGGGATGCTTGGGATATTTCGAAAAATGCAGGGGAGTTTGTGCAAAATGTGACTCACTGCCGCTTTTAGTACTTGGCATATGTTGGGTATAAAAATCGTAATTTCAAACTGCGAATACGTGCAGAGAGCCAGAATTTGGCTACAAAATATGGCTCAGACCTCGATATTGTGATGTTTGGGATATTTTGAAAACTGCTGGGAGGTTTGCGACAAATGTAACCAAACGCCGCTTTCAGTACTTGGCATATGTTGGGTATAAAAAAGTCGTAATTTCAAACTGCAAATACGTGCAGAGAGCCAGAATTTGGCTCCAAAATATGGCTCAGGCCTCAAATTGGGATATTTGGGATATTTCGAAAACTGCAGGTGAGTTTGTGCGAAATGTGACTCACTGCCGTTTTCAGGACTTGGCATATGCTGGGTATAAAATGTCGTAATTTCAAACCGCGAATACGTGCATAGAGCCAGAATTTGGCTCCAAAATATTGCTCAGGCCTCAAAATTGGGATGTTTGAGATATTTTGAAAACTGCAGGGGGGGTTTGTGACAAATGTGACCAAACGCCGCTTTCAGTACTTGGCATATGTTGGGCATAAAAAGTCGTAAATTCAAACTGCGAATACGTGCAGAGAGCCAGAATTTGGCTCCAAAATATTGTTCAGGCCTCGAAATTGGGATATTTAGAAAACTGCAGGGGTGTTCGTGCGAAATGTGACTCACTGCCGCTTTCAGGACTTGGCATATGTTGGGTAAAAAATATCTAATTTCAAACCGCGAATACGTGCATAGAGCCAGAATTTAGCTCCAAAATATGGCTCAGGCCTCGAAATTGGGATATTGACGATATTTTGAAAACTGCAGGGACGTTTGGGACAAATGTGACGAAACGCCGCTATCAGTACTTGGCATATGTTGGGTATATAAATTCGTAATTTCAAACTGCGAATACGTGCAGAGAGCCAGAATTTGGCTCCAAAATATTGCACAGGCCTTGAAATTGGGATATTTGGGATATTTCGAAAACTGCAGGGGAGTTTGTGCAAAATGTGACTCACTGCCGCTTTCAGGATTTGGCATATGTTGGGTATAAAATATCGTTGCTTCAAACCGCGAATACGTGCATAGAGCCAGAATTTGGCTCCAAAATATGGCTCAGGCTTTGAAATTGGGACGTTTGGAATATTTTGAAAACTGCAGGGGGGGTTTGGGACAAATGTTACCAAATGCCGCTTTCAGTACTTGGCATATATTGGATATAAAAAATTCGTATTTTCAAACTGCGAATACATGCAGAGAGCCAGAATTTGGCTCCAAAATATGGCTGAGGCCTCGAAATTGGGATATTTGTGATATTTCGAAAACTGTAAAGGAGTTTATGCAAAATTACACTCACTGCCGCTTTCAGGACTTGGCATATGTTGGGTATAAAAAGTCGTAATTTCAAACTGCGAATACATGCATAGAGCCAGAATTTGGCTCCAAAATATTGCTCAATCCTCGAAATTGGGATGTTTGGGATATTTTGAAAACTGCAGGGAGGTTTGTGACAAATGTGACAAAACGCCGCTTTCAGTACTTGGCATATGCTGGGTATATAAATTAGTAATTTCAAACTGCGAATACGTGCAGAGAGCCAGAATTTGGCTCCAAAATATCGCTCATGCCTCGAAATTGAGATGTTTGGGATATTTTGAAAACTGCAGGGGGGTTTGGGACAAATGTGACAAACTCCGCTTTCAGTACTTGGCATATATTGGGTATAAAAAAGTCGTAATTTCAAACTGCAAAAACGTGCAGAGAGCCAGAGTTTGGCTCCAAAATATGGCTCAGGCCTCGAAATTGGGATGTTTGGGATATTTTGAAAACTGCGGGGGGGAGGGGGTTGAGCAAAATGTGACTCACCGCTGCTTTCAATACTTGGCATAGGTTGGGTATAAAAAGTCGTAATATCAAACTGCGAATACATGCAGAGATCAAGAATTTGGCAACAAAATATGGCTCTGGCCTCGAAATTGGGATGTTTGGGATATTTTGAAAACTGCACGGGAGTTTGTGCAAAACGTGACTCACTGTCGCTTTCAGGACTTTGCATATGTTGGGTAAAAAAAGTCGTAATTTCAAATTGCGAATACGTGCAGAGAGCCAGAATTTGGCTCCAAAATAAGGCTCAGGCCTCGAAATTGGGATGTTTGGGATATTTTGAAAACTGCGTTTGGGTTTGGGACA